>NC_041399.2:153441176-153546176 GCF_900747795.2 Erpetoichthys calabaricus
CGTCATTCTTAAATCGTTTAATTTACTAGTTTCTCAAATATCATTGTAACTAAAGTAGCACGTTAAATGCTTTGTTTTATATGTGTTCTTCTATGTGCTCTATGTGTTGTAATCACTACGTGCTTTTTAAACGGACTTTCTCTTCCTCCGACTGGACACAGAATTCATTACGTTCGTGAAATTACAGCTCTCTGAATAAATAAAATACTGAGATGTATACATGATATCATTTTCATGATGATAGGAGTTAAAACATGTTATTAAACATGGGAACACAGTGGCACAGTGATAGTGATGAGCTGGTGCTCTGTCCAGAGATTGTTCCTGCCTCCTGCAAGATGCTTGCTGCACTGTGTGCGACCTTCGATGAAATAATTTATTGCAGCAGTTCTGTCTCTTTCAAACGTACTAACCCCCAATTCCTGTCCTTTCTTCTCTTTCTCCAAGTAACCAATCGCCACACAATCAGCTCTGTAATAGATGTTAAGCCATCTGTAAGCTTAGAACACTGATTCTTTAAAACTTTTAAGGAACATTGAAATATCTCCGTAGTACATGTTTAATTATTCTATCCATCTATCCTTCCAGTGTTGCGCCAGCCCCAGCAAGAATACAGCTTGAGGCAGGAACAATCCGTGAACTAGCTAACGCTGCGCTACCGTGTCCTCACATGTTTAATTGTTAACAATATAGATTATTTAAATGATGTTAACATTTTATCTGCATAATGTAATAAACATATTTTGCTGAATTTCATCTTAAAAATGATATCGTCATCATATGTAATACACACTTTATATGGTGGCTCAGGTTGTGCAATTTTATAACTGAATCGCAAGTTTACAGTGAGGTAATTGTACTAATAAGTACAAACAGTTCTACAAGGAGCACTTGATGGACTGATTGAGTGCATTTATAGTTCTTGGGATAAAACTGTTTCAGAACTGCAATGTCCCTACAGGAAAGGCTCTGAAGTGTTTGCCGTATGAGAACAGTTCAATAGACAGTGCGCATGGCTGAGGCAGCGTGTGCTACAATCAGATGCCTTAAACTAATAAACAATATGCGGTTGATTTAAGTGTAAAGCCACGTCAGGGATGTGGAACTAAAAAAGAAAGGGAAACCACACTGGAATAAAAGCACTGCTTTGACCCTGGGTGCCGCCAGTTTGCAAAACCGAGTGGAGAACTTGTGTACGCCCGGGTTTGAGCTAGCGTGAAAATGTGCGTGGCTTTACTCCAAGTTTAGGTTTTATACATCACAATTTGAGCATGGAAACGGGCGTACGCAACATTTTTGTGCATATGCACCATTTTTACATGAGGCCCTAGGTCTGGACTTATCCCCATAAATGATAGTAAATATTGAAAAATACTGAATTAATATACAGTAATATGCAGATAATGCTACTGTGAGGTTGATTTTAGCATTATATAAATGCCATGTACACATTTGTTCACTCTATGCTTATAGAGAGATAGTTACTGTATATAATTCTTTATACAGGGGATCTGTTTTACCATCAGGGAAGGCTGTTGGACCAGTGAAAGGGGATAATTTGCAAATTATTCAAGCTGAACTGACCTCTCTCAAAGTGGATTTGAAATTGTAAACTAATCCATAATTGAATGTGCTGTGGATGCTAGGTGGCACTGTTGCCCCTTAAACCCAACTGACAGGACACAAATTAAAAGCACCAAGAAGATTTTTTAATGCCTTTCTTCTTCTATAAACAGTGCCCATAAGCACTACAGCCACAAATAACAGGCAAATAATCAAAATAGCATGTGACTTGCCAACACTTCTGGGTCAGATGGAGAATTCCGTCCTGTGATCCATTAGTACTTCCCACGGTACTCAGCAGGCTGTGTTGCCAAGCTCCATGTCCCATAGTGCCCTGCTGGAATCCGGGGCACCACTGCAGTCCAGGGGAGCTGCCATCTAGCATTTTGGGGGAGGCAGTGTCCTTGAAAAGCTGCGCCTATACCTCCAACCCAATCCTTCCATCTCAGGGTTGTCCTGGCCGGGTTGAGCTGCTGACTGTTTCTTACAGTGCACAGAATATTGCTCTGTTTTAATATAGATGAGTTTGTTATTTGTCAATACAGGGAGATTTTGAAACTTCTGAAACATGTACAGTGTGCTATATTTGATATATTTCAACATAAATTGAACTGTGCTAACAAATTCCCTAAGTATGCCAGACTTCAACAAAAGTCAGTCCACTGAGAGCTGAATTGTTTCATGTGCACAGATATAAAGACGTACAGAGAGATCACAGTAGGTGCTTTTCATATTATAATGCAAACATAACTAAAATAAGGAGAACTAACAAAATCCAACAAGGTTCAGAAAAAAATTCCAAATATAAATTTAGAAGTCATGATATATTGAAAAGGACTCAAAAGTAATCATTTAAAGAAGAACAGAAATGCTGAAGTGAAACAAAACAGGTTCACGAAACTGTTAATTAAAAGCAAGAAAACAACTAAAGCTAAAAATGGAAAAATGAACTAACAGGGATGGAATTGTATTATGGCAGAAACCAAAACTATTAAGCCAAAGTTTTTTACCCAGTAACTTAAGGTTTTACAAAAATTACAAAAAAAAAATGGCCACACTCAACACATCAGAGACAAAAAAAGGAGCTGTTGCCAGAACAAGCAAATGCCACAGCATTGCAGTTATGACTGCAAATGTCTTTAAATAGCCCTCAGGTCACTACAACCATAAAGAGGGCCAGATGAAAATTAAAAATATAAAATAAAATTTTAAGAACATTAAGGCAAGGGAGAAGGGGAAAAAGGCAAAAAAAAAAAACCCAACAAAACAGCTCTGAGGCTGTCTTAACAGTAGAACATTTACTATTGCTTTGTATATGTATGTTAAATTTAACAATAACAAAAAATTTATTTAACAATAAATCAAATCAAAAGACAATGTCTGTAATATATTAATAATTCCTTTCATATTTTTACATTTATCTCGTAAAAGAAACTTTTAAAGTTTAATTTTTCCAAAGCTCCACTTTGGTTGAGTATAATGTTTGCTTTGGGAGTACAAGTGCACAATATACTATATTTTAACAATATTCTGAAAGCTACAAAGACACAATTAAAGTAAACATAAATCTGATCTTTTCCTTGGATAAAACAATTTGGAATTCTGTAATCACAATCACAGAATTTTTTTGCAGTTAATTAGCCATTGTATAGTGTTGCTCTGTGGAATAACTTAAGATTCATTAATTCAGACACTTACCGCAAGTACAATGTGACTAATAATAAGAGAAATACACTGCTTTTGGTACATCCGTAATCAGCATTTTAGAGTTTGGAGGTTTCACCAACTTTAACAGTTAAGCAGGAGCATAGACTAGATAATGAATATGTTAAGATTTCTCTACAGGGTAAAGTGATGGCTCAATTAAAAATAATATGCGATGTTTTCTTAATCTGTTGAATCGCTCAGCCTGGAAAAGCTGATTTCTGATTATAGGGTTCAACTTCACAATCCAGGACTGCCAATTGAAGCCCCACTACTTACTCACTGCATGACTCTGAGCAAGTCCATCAACTCTCCTGTGCTCCAATCCTAAAACTTATATATTAACAATTGCACTATAGTTCTGGTCTTGTGAAGGGCCTTCGAATAGTATTTGCTATGTACAGGTGCTATATAAAAACTTTTAAACTGTTATTTATTTTAGTTTGCTTATCTCAACAAACTATGATAAAACA
The DNA here is from genome assembly GCF_900747795.2 of Erpetoichthys calabaricus. Taxonomy (NCBI): domain Eukaryota; kingdom Metazoa; phylum Chordata; class Cladistia; order Polypteriformes; family Polypteridae; genus Erpetoichthys; species Erpetoichthys calabaricus. The sequence goes on from NC_041399.2 coordinate 153,444,917, forward strand.
TAACAGAAAAAAGAAAACCATCACTGGGATCTACAATCTCTGTTGCTAGAGATTTTGGTAAGTAACATATAAAAGATATCATTTTTGGGTGATGAATTCCTTTAAATATCCCATCTTGAGTTAAAGAGAAGTGGAGTAGAACCAATTGAATGTATACGGTAAGCAAGCTCATTGAAGACCATGATAATTCAAGCAAGACATATTGAGCTAGAGCTTAAGTGTGCTTCATGGAATAACATCTCCCCCTTGAGATTAATACATCCACATTCTCCTTTGGACACAAAACACCTTGAAAACGTACAAATCCTGTTTGTCTCCAAGTCAGAATGAGGTGGAGATCATGCGAGAAAATTGACCACCAGCTCAATCACATTGCAGACTGATTTCATTTGCATTTTATTGGACTGTGTTTGCATGTTTGCAAAAGGAAATAATGGAGGTAGTTAATTACACACCGAAAGATATTAATAAGTTAGAAACTCATCCTTTAATTTATGATACATTTTTCAAGTGTACAATGGTCTAAAAACAGAAAAGATATGGAGGAGAGAGGCAAACTGGGGAAAGGGAAAGAAACAAGGTCAAGAAAACAAAATGGTTAGAGATTAAAAGAATTTATCATTTAATTAAGCTGAATTTGAGACGAAGAATGCGTTTTCTTGATGCTGATGGTCTTTAATAGGTTCTGTAACCAGTAGCAGGCACTACTGAGCCCCTAAACCCCCCAACACATCAACCCCAAAATAACTCTCAGGTTCAAATATTAATTTATTATAGCAAATATGTTCACAGGTTGTAACAGTACAGTCACAATTCCTCTTATCCTCCTATCCTATCTTTCTTTCACTTATCTCCTCCAGAGGAGTGTTGTCCAGCTCCTCTCCTGACTCCGACTTGCCTGGATGAAGCTGAGAGGTTTCCTTTATGCCAGACCCGTGAGTACTTCCAGTATTACTGAAATACAGGTTGGAAGCACTTCTGGGTCCTTAAAGTGGGAATAGTCTGTCCTGCAGCTCCCTCTGGAGGCACCCATCCCTGCCCTGTTCATTGAGGCACTGTAGACCAAAAATATTGCCACCTATTGTATCAGGAGAGTACATAATGTAAGCAATTGGTCTCCCCCTGTGCTTCTGTTATACTGGCCCCCAAGCTGGGTAAGGAACCTTGAACCATCCCTACCAGAATGCCAGCCCAGGCCTATTGCTCATTACAGTTCATCTGAAAAAGTTTAACAGTTACAATGACTGAGAAAGCTGAAATGTGCTGCAATGGACTTGATGTTAGGGAATCCATTGGGATTCCCGGACATTTTTCATTCCTGCATTCCCGGGAATGAAACTGCTGTAATTCCTGGGAAAACGGGAACGGCCAAGCTTGCATATATAGCGTGTAAAAGTGTAAAAATCGATCAAGAAATAACAGAGTTATAGTTGAAAATAATTAAGGTGGCGCCATTGCTGCAGCTTGCACTTCATCAGACAATCAGCTTTGAACAGCAACTTGAAATTGCAATTATCTGTGCCAAGAAACTTGCCATCACAGAATGATGACAAGAAACTGGATGCTTCAGTAAAAGCTGAAATGGCGGTGTTTCAGAGCAACGGCAAGTGCGGGTGTTGTTTAGAACAAGTCTATCAGTATATGATGACTGTGCCGCCTACTTCAGTGGAGGCAGAGCATGCTTTCTTAGTGGCTGGCGTACTCTGCATGAAGGTGCACTGTAGCCTGGATGACTTCATGCTGGACACGTTGTGCTTTCTACGGTCTTATTACTGCAACTAACTAGATACATGTACTTATATGACAGCAAGAACTGCTTGTAGATAAGGTTAGTCTTTTATTTGTGTCAACATATTGCAGTAGTTTTATTAAAAATAATTGTCGGTCGTTCTTAAACCGTTCACATGTGAGATGCCCGTGCACTGTGTCATCCCCGGGAGCCCGGGATTCCCGGGAATGAAATGCGGGATTCCCAAATTCCCGGGAATGGATAAACCCGTCTGGGAGTGGATTCCCTACTCGATGTGGCCTTTCATAACTGTAGTGTGTTCTCTAGCCGTTTACCAAATGTTTGGAATTTTAATTTATCTTACACCATGATAAATGTTCTTGAAGGTCATTACTCAGGGCTGTATGGGCTTTAATGACACCAACCCTTTAAGAAGATGTGCATTGTTGGCTGTACTGATATCCTTCCTTTGTTTCAAGTGAAGAACGTTTCCTGTGCTGATGTGCAGTTGTTTGTCCTTGCACAGATTATATTAAGACACTGGAGCAGAGCTAAAATATGGCCAAACTAAACTTATACAGTGTGATACCTGGGATGCCACAGCTGGCACACTCCTCTTGTACCCAGGACATTGATTGATAGGATGATTAGGATGGGCTGGGCAATGAGGGCACAGAACAAACAAGGGTTGGTGGAAAGTACTTTTGTTTTCAAACTAAGTGTTTGAAAGCTGCAATGCATTCCCCTTGAATACAGAAGTCAATAAATAATCTAAAATAAAGTCACTACATTGGTGGAGGTTAAAATACAATTAAGCAAATATTTCACAAGTTCCGACAAAATCAAGGGTTAAAAACACTGGATTTGGCATTTAAAAGCACTCCCTGTCCCTTCTACTAAAACTGGCATCTTCTCAGCTCACCATTTTCATTCCCCTTAGCAAGAGAAGTAGTTAACCCTTAAAATCTAACTTGTGTCCCCATCCCTTACCTTAGCATATGCAAAAATCCTGCAAGCCCTGCTCCCATCCTTCTACCGCTGCCATCCCTTGGTGTCTGTGGGAATCTCTTGGAGTGTTGGTCATTCCTTTTACTCTTGGCAGTCAGCAGGAGGGATCCTACACCAGAGTGCGCTACTCCACTCAGGGCAACATTCCCAACTGCCTGTCTCTTCTCCAGAACAGCACCAGCTCAGCCACAATCCAGCATTATCTCTGCTTTAGCTTATCTTTTCCTTTAATATCTGTGTTTTTTTGATCTTCTCTTTTTTTCAGGATCATCTTTATACTTCAATTGATACAGTGTCCTAATTACTATCAGTAGTGTTCCAATGTAGTACAGATGGCCTAATCAAGCAATCAGCTCACCTCCATAACAAAAACCTTGTGGCTGCCAAACTCTGCAACCGTAACCACACTCACCCAGAGCCTGAATTAACTATTCTTAATTCAACATTCGTGGAATTCCATGAACCCCACAATACGCTTTACTACATTCCTGCCCCCATAAGCTGCCAGTTGCATGGGAAGGTAACTTGTGGCCAGGGTCCGTGATGTGGCATGGCCCCCATGCATCTGCACTTAAAATCATTAAAATCACTATTAAAACCCCACTCCAAAACACACCCAAGCTCCCCATAAAAACATAGGATATTAAAAGAATAAGAACTTTTAAAAATACCACAGTTAAAAAATCAATGTATGGTCCATTAAAAGTCCCTTATTCAATTGTCCTTCCAGTTTGGGTTGTGCAGGTTTACAGTGAGGGACCCAAATTTACCCTGTTGTTGAACTTCCATCTTTGTTCCTCACTGTCACTAGTCCAGGCTACCTTTTTAAAGCAAATAGCCATTTTATCGTAAATGTTTGACCCAAGATTTACAAAGAGCTGCAATGGGTAGACAAGGGGGTTTGAGATACGATTTTTTAATGCAATATGAGTATATATGCATTTAACACAAAAACAAAACTTCAAATACAGAAAATAAAGAAAACAATTTACTGTATTGAGACTTTTGGTGCTACATTTCCACACAGAGTTGTTTCATGTTCAGTGAGTAGTTATAAGTCTTCAATTTTAAACATGATTCCAAACTTACATCATTAAGCTGACTTCTTAGCTTGCTTTTGATATTATTCATGTTGGAGAATGTCTTCTTACAATAATAAGTGGCTTTAAAAGTTGTCATAGTTTCAAACGCTACTATTTTGAGTGGACAATAATAGTCTGGAAGGCTGTTCAACGTTCTGAAAATCACGTGGTCCTCATTTTGACAGTTGGAAAGTTCTGTCCATTTGTGATTCACGTTTAAAGTGTTTCCAGGCTGTCTAATTCCACCTGTAAAGATGTAAATTTTGAAGACCACAAATCTTTGCTTTTCAAGTCTGTTAGTTGTAGTTCACACGGAGCTCTGTCAACTGTTGGAAACATTAAAAAATTATTTGAATGACATTCTCTGCTAGTGGTTTTGTCACGAACAAAAGAGTTTACTTCTTATCTCTGAGATCTTTGAAGTGACCAGTAAATGAATCATGAATTTTTGCCAATAGCTACCAGAAAGAACTTGCTATTAATGACACTTTTAATAGTTTCCAGATGTTTTTTAAAGTTTTGAAATGAAACTGATTTCCACTGCTCAAGTTTTCTGCAGACTAAAGTAGTTTTATTTAAAGAGGGTAACAAAGCTTTTATTTTTGCCCGTCATGACTGGGTGCTCCATCTGTAAAGATAGATACCAATTCATTGATGTAAATTTCCCCAATAGTCGAAAATTCCAAAATTGCTGCAGAGATATCTTCACCTCGAGTTTATCCTTTATCAAAGCCAGTCAAAGCCAGTAATTCTTCATGAAGACCTTTATTGGAAACATACCATCCCAGAAGGCTAATTTGTGTGATTTCATGTCACGACTCTTCACATACAAAAGAAAATACAGATGCAATTTTATATCATTAATCTGTTGATATGTCACATTCTTGCCCATCTTAATGATTCTGTTGTTGCGGAGAGTAGAATCCATCCAGCCATTTTCCATCCATCCATCCATTTTCCAACCCGCTGAATCCGAACACAGGGTCACGGGGGTCTGCTGGAGCCAATCCCAGCCAACACAGGGCACAAGGCAGGAACCAATCCCAGGCAGGGTGCCAACCCACTGCAGGACACCACACAAACACACCCATACACCAAGCACACACTAGGGCCAATTTAGAATCGCCAATCCACCTAACCTGCATGTCTTTGGAAGGAAACCGGAGCGCCTGGAGGAAACCCACGCAGACACGGGGAGAACATGCAAACTCCACGCAGGGAGGACCCGGGAAGCGAACCCAGGTCCCCAGATCACCCAACTGCGAGGCAGCAGCGCTACCCACTGCGCCACCATGCCGCCCGAGTAGAATCTCTTTAATTTTTTAATAATATCTTCTTTATTTTTGAAGCCAGAATAGAGATGTTCATCCAAATTTAAAAAGCACTTTTTTACATATTCTCCTTCTGTGAAAAGATTTCTATGCTTTGCAATCTAACGAGAAACAGTAAAACTTTCTGATTGTTGCATATTTTGCTTCAATTCTCTCACTTCTTTTTTTCTTTCTTCTCTGAGTAAATATTTTTTGCAAATGCATCATGCTATGTTAAAAAGTGATGTTTGAAATTAGATTTTTTGTTATTGGATAACTTTTCTTTGCAAATTAGACATGTTAGATTTGAAGACCCATAGAATTTTGCGACCCTGTTTTAAATCACTTGGACGCGGAACAGCACAAAGGTGACTAATATTACAACATTGTTCAGTTCTGTAGTGATAGTCTTCACCCTCGTACCTCCTTTCTTGAGTAAAATTCGTTCAGCTCTTCAGTCGTCTGTCCTTCACTCTCCACTGCACTAATCTACAGTAACTGTGCTGACCAAGCAGCGCAAAATTTACTCACCACTCCGAAGTCAGCTGGCTATAATATGTAAATAGGAGAAAAAATAATAATGTTTATGAAGATCTGGGAAGGCATGGTGACGATTAACCACAAAAAGTATATGAAAGAATTAGGAATCCTAATAACTGAAGCCTACATCCAATCTCGGGTACTGAAGAAAACTCTGGAGAGCATATGATTTGACCGAAAATGTAATCTCGTCAAACAGAATGACTTTCAGGAAGATGAAGCAGTTAAGAGGTTAAACGCAGCAGAGGTGCACAACAGAACACCTGATTCACATATAGCTAAAGAAATATCTAAATGAAAAATAATAATCTTAACCCATAAATAAATTATATACCTTTATGAATGTAGTATCAAATAATATGTTAAGACATGAAAATGTGAATGTGTCTGTCTTTCTGGTAAGACCCGCAGCCACAAAATCAAAGAGCTTCATGTGGATCATGAGCCTCAGTTTGCCTACCCCTGCACTAGTCCATCCCTCCATTGTCAAAATTTGTAAACCTCAGGATGCTGACAGCTGGCTACTCCTGTTGAACCCAGGACATCGATGAAGCAAACCAATGATGGACTGGGCAATGAGGACACAGAACAAGCAATGATTGGTGCATAGTGCTTTAATTTTCAGTTTTCAAAAAGTGCAGGACAGTCTTTCCTTAAATAAGTCAATAAATAATCCAGAATAAAAATCACTGCATTGGTGGATGTTAAAATTCAAGTAAATAAATATTCCACTAAACAGGTTAAAAACATAGAACATATCCTTTGAAAGGACTTTTGCACCTCTGTGCTTCCTTTTAAACCGAAGTCTCCTCAGCTCACCCTTACTGATCTCAGAAAGAGATGTCCTCCGACGGACACAGTCAACCTTTTAAATCTGTCTCGTGTCCCCACTGCCATCCCCCCCACACCTGACAGGACACCACAACCCCTGCTCCCCTCTCTCGCTAACTGACCCTTGGCATTAGCAAGAATCTGGGTAGAGTACTGAGTACAGTTTTGTTCTTCATGCTGGAATAAAGAAAACGTATAGAGAAGACCGACACAGATGGAATCTTTTTAAGGGTAAATTTTGCACAAATATTAAAAGGTTTTTCTTCACACAGAGAACCATAGACACTTGGAATAAGTTACCAAGCAGTGTTGTAGGCAGTAGGACTTTAGGGACTTTCAAAGGTAGACTTGATGCTATTTTGGAAGAATTAAGTGGATAGGACTGGTGAGCTTTGTTAGGTTGAATGGCCTGTTTTCATCTAGACTGTTGTAATACTGTAAAAATCTCCTGGAGTGGTTGGTTGTTCTTGGTACTCTGGACACTTAGCAGAAGCAACCCTGCCCCGGAGCACCACTACTCCGCTTAGGGCAACATTCCCAACCTCTTGCCTCCTTTCCAAAACAGAAATAGCCGGGATCAGCCCAGCTCCGCCCCTTTCCTTTCCTCTCCAGCTTTTTATCTTTTGTTCTTTCTTGATTTACTCTTTCTTTCATGCTCCCCTTCATACTTCTTTGCATGTGGCATCCTAATCAATATCCATGCAGTGCCTCCACACCAAATGCTCCGCAGCTGCCCAACCACACACTGCAAAACGGAACTTGAGTGCACTGTTTTTAATTAAACACTCACCCACTGCCATAGACCCCAGATTACACTTTACCACAAAAAGAGAGATAAAGTCAGTATGATGAACTCCAGAATAAGCCCCACCACCAATCAGACTTCAATCAGTTGCTTTAATTCCTTTGTTTAGGCAGTTCTTATTAATGTGTAATTTAAATTGTTCTAACAACATGTTCCCTAATGAAATTTTCACCTTCTTAATCAGAAAAATGCTGTTTCCTCCAGCTGGTCTCTGTTAACCTCCAGACAAAATGGAATTAACTAGTAATTACAGCCATTCTTTGGTCTCCTTATTCAGATAATTAAGTGGACCTCCTTAACTGAAGAACTTGCAGCATTTCACTGCAGTTTACAGCAAATGAATACAAAAGAGACAGGGTTTATATAATAAAATCAAAATCTTTCTCCGTGATGTGTTATCTCCTGTAATGTCAAATGAACCTTGAAGAATGGTGAGTCATAGCCAAGATCGATATGCAAAAAAATGCTAGGCCAAACCACCAAAGCCAAAACAAAAACCAAAAGGCAAAATTCAGATGTTAGCAGATTTTAAAATCTTTACTAATCTTTTCATGGCCGAATATTTTTTTTTTCTTATTTAGTCCTCCTTTTTGTTTTTTAAAGCTCAGATATCATATAACATTGAAATTCAGAGATGTAAAATGTCAGCACCCATGTAAAAACAAACAAAGAAGACAAGCAATAAAAAGAAAAAAATATATACAGTATATAAATTACAAAATTGACAATATTGTGCAGAACATTTAACAAAATGATACAATAATTATTTTACACAGTTCCTAACATAACACCCTTCTTAATGAATGAAATCTACACAAAATTAATACTTTGGTTGTTGGCCTTATTTCCTGGTCCTTGGCTGGTTGCAGGACGGTCTTAATGCATGGGCACGTTGGGCCCCGCAGTTGCCCAGAGGCCCCATGCTGTATGGTTTACCAATTGAGTATCACTTATATGTTGAAATATTTGTGTTTTTCAAGACTCATGTTATATTGTTCAAATATTTGTGTTGATTAACCTTTGCTGTACAACATGTTTTTTAATGTTTAAACACTGCTTTTGTTGAAAGTACCAATACAATAAATATATGTTTAATTTTGTCGACCATTTACATTTTTATTCCTGTGAGTGGTTGTGTATGTACAGTGTAGGGGCCCCAGTGCACTTCTTTGCCTAAGGGCCTATAATGCTTTTAAGATGGCCCTGGCTAGTTGTCATTGTGTCCTGCTTTTCCGTATCCAGCAAAGCACCTTAAGCCTGTATCAGTTCCTGTAGACATCTACCACATGATTGTAAAGACACAAAACTTCACAATATTTAGGCTAACACAGCTCTTATTGTCATGCTTAATCGATAGACACTAAAATGCTACTGGAAAATACCCTTGGTATAAATAATGCTGAGATGTCATGAAATACATCAATTCCAACTAGTTACTGAACATAATGTAAATAACCGCCTCAGCATCTGTTGTTGCAATAAATTGTGAATTATTGGTCTGGGCTCAGGTTTAACATCCGATTCTTCAAATTTCCTTGAAAGAGCTTCAACCCTGTCATTTGTTCTGCTACAACTATATGACATAACCACCGTCTCTGTGTTAGAAAGGTTTACTTCAACATCAAAACTGTTCTGATAGTGTTCAAGATTTAATTTATAATAGCTGTCCTGCACAGTTTACTTAGTTATTTCGCACCCTTTTAATGTTTTGATTCAGAATATTACAATGTTTGGTTATTTGAACTTATCTTTGGCAATTTTATACTTTAATTTACCATGTTGTCACAATTTTTGTTTACTGATGGCAGCTGGCATTAATTTACATGTTTTCTTAGTAACCACCCTGATATGTGCAGTGCACAATGCCATCAGGGCAACAGGATAAAAGGTTGCCAGTTTGGTCTTGTTTTTAATCCGAGATTGCGGATAACAACACTCCTCTAGTGAGTATTTTTCTTGTTCTTTGTTCTTTTTGGTATAATTGTGACCTTTACTCTTGTTTTAAGCTCCTTTTTATATTTACTTTGTGTAATTTAAAGTATGTTGCATATGTTTGTCATATATATTAATATTTCATTTCAGGGTGCCGGGCAGAGGGAGGAGCGTTGCCTAGCGAGAGAGACTCCAAGTGAAGGCATAAAGGCAATGTCTCCACCCCTCGGCAGAGATTGTGTCTTGTAGGATCGGACCTTGAACAGGAGTGTGTCGGTGCCCCACCATGGGACTGGCCGTTGCGCCTGACGGGTCTCAGCTGGGGGAGGAGTACTGTGGCAAGTGGCTGGGCGTCATACCCAGCCGGGATACCTGGAAGGACCGGGAGAGGGACTATACCTCCCCCGGACCACAAGAGGGCAGCTGCCCTGGTTAGTATAAGGGCCACGAGAACCGAGCTTGGAAGCTCAACCCTATTGGGGTCCGTGGCCACCGTGAGGAACGCTTCTGTGTGCTCATACAGCACTTCCGCCACACCAGGAAGTGCTGCCGGAAGGAAATCAGTGAGCACCTGGAGCACATCCGGGTGAATATAAAAGGGGCCGCCTTCCTACAGTCGGAGCAGAGGAAAGGCGGCCCTAGAGGGACCAGTGAAAGGCCCAGAGGAAGAGGGTGTTTGGTGCAGGGGCACTGTGTGCTGTGCATGACTTTGTTTATTTTTAAATAAACATGTGTGTTTTTAACTTCTGGTGTCCGTCTGATTGCGTCCGGGCAGATCCTCTCACACCATGCTTGACATGACAAAAGAATACTGACAAATTCCTTTAGTGGAATCCTTGAAGGAAAAGATCACTTTCAGTACCATTAGAGGTTATTGGCAGTATAGGGTTCTCCCATTTTCTTTGCACGGGGCACCAGCAACTTTCCACCGTCTGGTGGATGCAGTGGTTAATCTTCACCAAGCCTGTAGTACAGCCTTCCCGGAAGATATCAGCTATTCCGGAACATGTGAGGTTCATGTACAACAGGTATGTGCAGTACTCATGGCACACCCTAAAACTGTTCCTTTGGATAACAGAGGCTAAATATTGTATTTAAGCCACTTGCTGGGCAGAGGAACTGTATGGCCCCAATGTGCCAAGGTCGATGCCATTATGAAATGGTCCAGTCCAAAGACAAGGAGGCAGGTCCAAGCCTTCCCAGGATTGGCGGGGTACTACTGCCAGTTTGCCCCACATTTTTTTGAGAAGGCAGCACCTTTAACTGACTTAACAAAGAAGCATGCTCCTAATGCAGTGGCATGGGATGAGAAAGCAGAAACCACATTCCATGACTTGAAACAGACCCTCACTTCAGCATCTATATTGATTACTCCTGACTTTTCCTTATTTTTTGTCTTGCAGACCAAAGCTTCAGACACAGGTCTTGGTGCTGTGCTCACCTAAAATGTCGAAGGTGTTGAACATCCCATCATATTCCAAAGCCAGAAACTACCTGATTGGGAAACCAGATATTTGCCGGTGGAGATAACGAGGCCCTCACGATTAAATGGGCTATTAACTAGCTGAGGCACTACCTCCTGGGATGTGAGTTCACGCTCATGACAGACCATGCACCCTTACAGTGGATGGTGGTGCATAAAGAGTCAAATCCCCATGTCACTAGGTGGTTCCTGGACCTTCAGCCTTATCAGTTCAAAGTCCTTCATCGTGGAGGCTCTTTCAATGCCAAAGCTGATGCTCTGTCTCGCATCTGTGACCTCATGGCTCATGTCACATAAGACGACAGATCTGGGGTAATGGCGGGGGGCAGGGTATTGTCATATACTTGCACATGGCAGACAGTTTAAAGACTTGGATGATGTTAATTCTCTGACATTATAATATTGAAATATTGCTTGTCCTTTGAATCACAGCTGCTACCATTTTGTGTATTTTTTCGAATAGCCACAGATATACTGTATTGTTGTTAATGACAATGTACCATTGCTACCTGAAGTCCGGTCATTTAAGATAGTGCAGTGGTATACCTAACTAACTACCCTAACTACAAAGAGGAGTATTTCATTTCATTTATGTTAGGTAGAATGCCCAGAGGGGACTGGGCGGTCTCGTGGCCTGGAACCCCTACAGATTTCATTTTTTTCTCCAGCTTTCTGGAGTTTTTTTTTGTTTTTTCTGTCCACCCTGGCCATCGGACCTTACTCCTTTTCTATGTTAACTAATGTTGCCTTATTTTAATTTCTTATTTTGTCTTTTATTTTTCTTTTCTTCATTATGTAAAGCACTTTGAGCTACTTTTTGTATGAAAATGTGCTATATAAATAAATGTTGTTGTTGTTGTTGTATACACAATGTCAAAGTATAGGGATAAATTTTAGGCAAAAAAATTTGATTAATGAGTTTATTAAGAAGAGTGTATTCTGTTAACCGAGACTTATTGCCAATATTTCTTGACTAAGGTAGTTTTTACTCTTGAATTTTGTTGCTAGATTTTTACTACTTCAGATTTTCACCTTCCCCTTTAATTTCCACTGCTAATCACTTTCATGTTCCAGTTCATTTCTTTTTATTTTTGGGCTTCTAAGATCACTGGCTCAGAAAAGGGCTGAAAGCTAATAAATTCCTGCTAGAAGGTACAAAGCCTACCTTTTTTGAAGTCTTTCATCTCTGTTTTCCAGTCCAAGGTTACATCTATACAGTATACAGCATATAAAAGTCCTCACAGGTGGCGCAGTGGTAGTGCTGCTGCTTTGCAGTAAGGAGACTGTGGATGATTGTGCGTTCGCTTCCTGGTTCCTCCCTGTGTGGATAGCGCTTTGAGTACTGAGAAAAGCGCTATAAAAATGTAATGAATTATTATTAAAAGTCAATGTGTGTATGTATGTATGTATGTATGTTCCAGCATCACTACTGAATGGCTGGAGCGATTTTCATGAAACTTGGTACACATGTTTCTCATTGGTCAACTAAAAATACTGTAGGGTGAAATCAAACCTAACCCACCCCCTTCTGGGTAGGGTGGGGGGTGATTGTGAGGTCTTGTATGCATGTTATCATCCAGTTGACACTTGGAACGACCACTAAAGGGGCGAACTGGAGGTGACTGCCAGCATTCTTTATGTTTGAGCACCATCGCACCCCTGCTGCTTTTGAAATTAAATAGAGTTAAGCATCAACTGGATGATAACATACATAAAAGACTGTAAGACAAGCACATTAGTGAGTCTTGATTGTTTGTTAATTTATTTTTATTTTTAAAGTTGTGGGGTTTCAGTCAGTCAGTCATTATCAAACCTGCTATATCCTAACACAGGGTCACGGGGTCTGCTGGAGCCAATCCCAGCCAACACAGGGCAGAAGGCAGGAACAAATCCTCAGGCAGGGCGCCAATCCACCGCAGGACACACACACACACACACACACACACCCACACACCAAGCACACATTAGGGACAATTTAGGATCACCAATGCACCTAACCTGCATGTCTTTGGACTGTGGGAGGAAATTGGAGTACCCGGAGGAACCCCACACAGACACGGGGAGAACATGCAAACTCCACACAGGGAGGACCCAGGAAGCAAACCTGGGTCTCCTAACTGCGAGCAGCAGCGCTACCACTGTGCCACCGTGCCTCCTGTTGTGGGTTTTTTTTAAATTATATTTTTCTCATACAATTAAAAAAAAACAACAAAACAAAAAACACTTTATCTTCCTCCTGGGCAACGCTGGGTATTTCAGCTGGTTGTTTATAAACGTTTGTCACCAATACCAAACATTTTTGAAAAGTTACAATTAGTTTATTTGAGTGTCTCGACTGTGTACCTGATAATGAAACTGAATATGTACAATTTGGAAAATGAAGCAATGAAGCTACCATTGTGATAAAAGCAGCAAAAATTTGCTGAACCTGATGGCTTTTCATTTCTGTTTTCCACTCCAAGGTTATCGTATTTATGAACTGCTGTCACCAATTGAGTTACTCTACCATGTGCAGTACAAGATAATCAAATAGATTCTTAACAATGTGGAATAGGAAGACACAATTTTAACAAAGGTAGCAATCACTTTGCCAGCATGCCATCTTTATGTGTCTGATCTATCTATCTATCTATCTATCTATCTATCTATCTATCTATCTATCTATCTATCTATCTATCTATCTATCTATCTATCTATCTATCTATCTATCTATCTATCTATCTATCTATCTATCTATCTATCTATCTATCTATCTAGATTCAATAGAGCATGTTATGTTACATACAAATGGGCACAGTTTGAAACTGTGTGCCCCCCATGACTTACATACTGCAAGGCAGACCACTAACTGAGATTAATCTGTAGTCTGAGAGACAAGAAACAGAATATTCCATTTCAATTCAGCTTGTGGGGGTAATAAGACCTCCCATAGACTATGCTCTAATATACTGTATAGGCAAACATTTAACATAACTAAGAAAATACTTCTATCAACTTAACATATTCTAAATAACTAACAAATGGCTCTTACACATCCAGCCCCTAATTGTCTAAAGGCAAAATCAATTACTACAACATTAATTAGTGAGAGCGTTAACTATTTAAGAATATTTGTGTTTAAACTTAAATCTAAACTTAAGTGTAAACTTAAACTTAAATGTAAAAGCATAAACACAATCTAAGCATGCAAAATTAACGATTAATCCTTTCAACTAATTGTTGTTTCTTGGAGCAGGCACAACTTGTTTACAGCTCTGTCCAGTGTGCTGGTTTTGATCTGTGCACAAACTCTTCTGACAGCCTCTTTGGCATCTGGCATTGTCTTGATCACTCTACCCATTACCCAAGAGTTACGGGATGCGGTTTCATCTACAATGAGAATAATGTCACCTGTTTCAAAGTTTCTTCTTGGTTATAGCCATTTGTGACATTCTTCAAGTATTGATAAATATCTCTTTGGTACATCTTTTCCAAAACAAATCAGCAAGGTACTGATTTTCAACGTCTTTGGGTATACTGGTTATTTTTAGAAGAAAGTCCTGGGATTATGCTGGGTCGAGTCTAGAGTAATAGCAAGTGATTGGTTGTTAGTGCCTCCAAGTCATTCTGAAAATCTGATACCTTTGTAAGGGGTCTGTTGTTGATGATGGATTCAGCTTCATACACTACTGTTTGAAGACTTTCATCGTCTAGTGTCTGTTGGTTAAGTACTGAGTTTAGGACTTTTCTTATACTTCTAATTTGTCTTTCCCACACACTGCCTTGATGCAAGGCCAAAGATGGATTAAAAATCCATTTGATTTCTTTCTTCACCATGGCATTGCAAATTATTTCTTTGTCAAGATTTTTAACTGTTTCTTGTAGATCTCTTTCATATGGCATTGATACAAAAATCATTGTCGAAGCTGTGTGTAATTTCTGTATGTACAGCTGTTATTGTTAGGCAAGTGAAAATTACTCCATACCTCTTGACTAAGCTTCATCCTCTTTTTATTTGAAAATGTCCAAAATAATCGACTCAAACATTGGTAAAACGTGGCTGGTCAAGGAGTAGATGATCTTCTGGTAAATTTGCAATTTTTTGCTCACTTTTTTTAGCAATGTATTTTCTGTATGTTATACACTTTGAAATAATTTTTCTGATAGCTGAATTGGCTTGAGGGATCCAAAATGTCTGACACAACTGTGCTAACATGTAGTTACATCTACAATGTCATTTTCTTTATGGATGTGCTACAAAATAAGGGCAGCATGTGAATTCTTGTGAAGAATTGCGGGGTGTTTAGCCTCTTCTGGCATTTCTGAGTCTGCCTCCAACTTTTAGGATTCCACTTTGTAGGACCGGATCAAGTTTGTAAATTTGGCTACTTTTCTTTACATGATGATATTTGTGTAGGGCTTTAATCGCTTCTGGATAAACTTGTAATTGACAAAGGCAAATAAGCTACTTTTCTGCTTTAGACAAGCCTTCTAAAGAAAGTGATTTTAACTTCATTGCTAATTTATATTCCTTCATATGTTCTGTGATTAGTATTTTTTGTCTTTCTGGGCTGTGTTCAGGTTGGCTGACCATATATAGGAAAGCCATTCTTTCATCTTTCAGATACAATAGCACTTCTTTGAATTTAAGGAATCACACTACTGCTTTCTTCAGCCTTAGCCATTCTAAGTAGTAGTCTATAAGTTCTTTTACCATTTCAGTTTTCTCTTCTGCCCTTGTTGAGTTTACTACACAGCTTTAATTTCTGGATCATCATTAACAAGCAGGTCTCCTGCATCAGGTCTTTTGGGCATTCCTATTCTGCCTTTAACAGGAAGTTTAGTCCTTGAATTCATGTCTTACTTTTGATGAAGCCTACTATGGTTGATCCTGTTGATGCCTGGTCAACTGGATTTAGAACAGATGTCACATACTGTATCTCCATTGCAAGGGCTGTAACTCTGCTTGCAACAAAGGTTTTGTAGCGATCAGTTTCATTTTCAATGTACCTTAATATGGTGGTGCTGAAAGTCCAAAAGGTTCTTCACAAGAATTCACATGCTGCCCTTATTTTGTAGTACATCCATAAAGAAAATAGACATTGTAGATGTAACTACATGTTAGCACAGTTGTGTCAGAAAGTTTTTGACTCTTGCAGGGGAATTTGCAGTTCATGTTTTAGCATCTTATCTATTTTTACTACTACCACAGCTGCTATTAATTCTAACCTTGGTATAGTTACAGGTTTTAGTGGTGCCACTCTTGACTTCCCCATTAAAAATGAACAATGTCTCATATTTTCTTTATTAGTTAGGAAAAGGTAAGAAGCAATGCCATATCCATCTTCATAAGCGTCTCCAAAATGATGCATTTGTGCAGACATAATGTGACTAAACCCAGTCGGTTTACTGCACCTGCTTACATTGTAATCCACAAGTAGCTGCAAATCATCCATCTATTTTTTCCTATGCTGGATATATTTAACTTCCACTTCTTCATCCCAGCCATATTTCTCTTTACACAGTTCCCTTCAAATAATTTTAGCAGGTAATATAACTTGTGCTAAAAATCCAATTGGACCATACTATATATTGAACTGACCACTGACAGAATACCAAGTCTTGTAGCAAGCAGGCTTATCTTGAAGCTATACCTGGAACTTGAAAATGTCAGTTTGTGTGCACCATCTAATGCCTAGGGGTTTCTCAATTGGTAACAGATCATGGTTTAAGTCTAAGTCCTTTTGATCAATTGCCCTGTCTTCTTCAGGAATGGACAATAAGACTGTTCGGCTATTACTCACCCATTTGGTCAGGTGAAATCCTCTTTTGAAACACAAGGCTTGAAGATCTTTCTTCTGTAGCAACTGACTTTAGACAGTCATCAACATAGAAATTGTGAAGCACACTGTTCATTGCTTCTTCAGAAGCTGTGCTTCTTCTATCCTCAGCTGTTCTTCGTAAAGCATAAGAAGCGCAACTGGGAGAAGAAGTAATGCCAAAAAGATTCATGCTTATTTTGTATTCATTTTGTATTTTGTATTGTAGTCCATCATTTAGATTACCTTCAGGCCACCACAGGAAATGAAGGAGATCAATATCTTCATCTGGAACTTTTATTTGGTAAACATCTATCTATCTATCTATCTATCTATCTATCTATCTATCTATCTATCTATCTATCTATCTATCTATCTATCTATCTATCTATCTATCTATCTATCTATCTATCTATCTATCTATCTATCTATCTATCTATCTATTGTCACAGGTGGCTGGAGGTGGTACCCAGACGGGACGCCCCAGAGGACCGGGGGAGGGCTTACACCTCCCCCAGACCACGTGGGGGCGACCGCCCTGGTGGCTTTGGGGACCACGGGTACAGAGCTTTGAAGCTCAGCCCTGGGGGAGCCCATGGACCCAATGCCTACGGAGCCCTGGACCTCAGCACTTCCGCCACACCCGGAAGTACTGGAGGGAAGAGGACCGGAGACACCCGGAGTGCTTCTGGGTGTGCAGCCGGCACTTCCGCTACACTGGAAAGATTGTTGGGAGGCACCTGGAGCACATCCGTTCGGGGGCTGGAGTCGGGAGGTCAAGAGACAAGGTCTTGGAGGAGGAAAGGAGGCGGCCTGAAGAGTGAAAGAGACATTGTGTTGTTGGGGGAGATTGGGGTTGTGTGTGAACCTGTAAATAATAGTTGTGTAAATAAACGTGTGTTGGGTTGTACAGAACGATGTCTGCCTGTCTGTGTCCTGGCCGAGCTCCACACTATCTATCTATCTATCTATCTATCTATCTATCTATCTATCTATCTATCTATCTATCTATCTATCTATCTATCTATCTATCTATCTATCTATCTATCTATCTATCTATCTATCTATCTATCTATCTATCTATCTATCTATCTATCAGTATGATTTTTCTCTTCATAGTCTATGTTTCAATTTTAGACTTGGCTACTCATTTATTCCTGTGAAAGTAAAAAGTGAAAGTGTGTAGATAGATGGGTCTAAGTCTGAGGGAGAAGATGATATATTAGTGAATGCTGTCTTAGCCTGAGGAGATGAAGTGATTATTCCTGGTCTTTTGCATGCTGCAAAGTCAGCTACTGAAGTTGCCATAGGATTTTATTTTTTGTGGGTAGCTTCCAGAAAGTTAAACTGAAAAGTAAAAGTGAAACTGCTGCAAATAAATAAATGTCAGCCTCATAACATAGTTGTAATTACTTTATACTATATATATATTGTGACAGGCCCTTCTACACATCCCCGGGCAGCAATCATGGACTGCTCAATACCTCCCCCTGGATGCTTGGTGGCAGCCTCCCTGGCTGAGGATGGTGCCTCAGTTTCCCGCAGGGCGCCATGGGAGATGGAGTTCTCCACAGCCCTGTTGGGATCTGGGGTGGCTGCCAGGGGGTGCTGCATAGGTCCCTGACAACTGGGCCTGGACAATTCTACAGCCCTGCCCGGAAGTGCAATCAGAAGCAGGTGATCAAGCACCTGGACTATTAAAAGGGCTGGCAACCACCACTCATGGCCAGAATCGGGAGGAAGAAGACAAGGTTGCCTGGGAGGAGTGGTGGTTTGAGAAGAAAGGGTTGTATTTTTTTTTTTTTTGGAGTGCTTTTGGGACTGTGTATTGCCTGTGGGGTTCACGTGGAAGATGTGCCCCACAGGTGAAGAAACATAAAACTCTGAGTGAGTCTGTGCCGGGTCGGGCGCTATATACAGTATCGCCTTTACCACTATCCATCCATCCATTTTCCAACCCGCTGAATCCGAACACAGGGTCACGGGGGTCTGCTGGAGCCAATCCCAGCCAACACAGGGCACAAGGCAGAAACCAATCCCGGGCAGGACGCCAACCCACCGCAGTATATATATATATATATATATATATATATATATATATATATATATATATATATCCATCAATTATTCAACCCGCTATATCCTAACTACAGGGTCACGGGGGTCTGATGGAGCCAATCCCAGCCAACACAGGGTGCAAAGCAGGAAACAAACCCTGGGCATGGCACCAGCCAACTGCAGTATATATATATATATATATATATATATATATATATATATATATATATATATATATATATATACAAATTACAGACTACTGAATTGAAGCTAATGAGGTGCCGTTGTATTTGACAGCATGGGGCAGCTGGGAGATCCTTTCAAGTCTGAAAAGACCTAGACTTCATAGAGAATCTGTGAGGCTGACTTCATGCTTGGTGAATCCCAGGGATTCAAGCAGAAAATCTTATTCAAAATAGGAAACATTTCTAAATATAAATATGCTACTGTTGCTATGGTAACATAGGTAAGAATAACTCCCTGAAAAGAAAACTCATTATGCTTGCAAAGATACAGCTTTTAGCATTTAAATTCTTATTTGAGGTAAATTATGATTTCTATTTTGACATATTATAATTTACTGACTAGGTGCATTTGTCAATCAAATTTAAATATCTAAATTGGATAGCATTTGATTCCAGCCTTTCCCATATACTATGGCCAGTTTAGACATCTAAGTTTTGTTTGAATCTTTTAACAAGTTATTACTATGTGGGTGATGAGCAGATGCTTTTATCATTAGTAATTTGTCAGTCCCTTTAAAGACATCAGATGAGAATTAATATATCTTTGGGGATGCAAATCTGAGCTGTAACCACCACTATTTCTACACCAATAATTTTGGCATTAGCTGCTCTTTGTGGAATTAGTAGTAATCTAGGATTATCAACATATGCTTGTATCTGTGCTCCAGTTTTTGTCTGTCAGAAGGACAGTATTGGTGTTTATTGATGCATGTGGTTTTCTTTAATTGACAATGACAACAAGAGCACAGTACTGCATCACATCCACTTTAATTACCAACCATAATAACAAGTGCCTGTTCTATTTTTTTTTTTTTTAGATCTGAAGCATCCACCAATAAGTTGTGTACTGTATGTGCTAGTTCTAGCAATATTCCCTTATATGAAAAGAGTACCAGTAACTGAATGTTTTTCTTTCAAGCATATTCTATTCTATCAACCAGTATAGTATGTTATTTTTAAAAACAAAGACCCTTAAATTCAGATTAACTAATTTGGAGCTGGCTTATTTTGCACATGAGATGGAGAACATACAGAGGTTCAAAAAACGTATACACACTTGAACAATTGCTATCTCTTGACTTTTCCAAAGTTGAATGATGGCAATGATGTGTAGTATGACATTATCTCAGAAGATGTTTTTACTCGCATGAATGCTAGCATCACATCATAACAGGTAAGACCTTCAAACAAGATGGCAGGTGTACAGTTATCATTCGAGGAGCGCAAGACCATTTTAAAGATATGGTTTAAATCTGAGAATATTGTTGAAGTACAACGACAATGGAGATGTGAGTTTGCAACAGAACCACCAACACACCTGACAATTGTATATATTGTGATAAGTTTGAAACCCATGGTACCGTGTATGATGTACACAAGGAAGATCCGGTCAGCCTCATTCAGCAACAAGTTCTGCTTCCTTGGCTATGGTGTTAGAACAGTTTACACGCTGGTACACAGAGTTGGTTACCATTTTGAGCACCTATTGCAAAGTTAGAAATCAAAAGTGACTTAAATTCATTCATTGATGTCTGTATAAATTTAACATCACAACTTTAATACAGGTTTTTCTTTTGTTGACGTGTGTAAACATTTTTTTGCCCCCTCTGTATTTAAGGAGGCATTAATGTCCTCTTTTGAAAGGTGTTGTGACTATTACCTTAAGATTTTTCCTCTGCGTATGCATGGTACATCAGACAGCACTCTTAAATAATTTGTGTTTGGAAGCTTCAGATCTATCTCTTGACACCTATGACTATAAGTAAGTATAAGTTACTTGACCTCAAACTTAGTATATAACTATACCTGAAGTGCTGAACCCAAAACACTACTCAGAAAATCAAAATCTAAAGTACAATGAAAAATATTCATTACTCTAAAGTCTTCTTTAAATACCACTAACACAATGCAAAGTATTGATTGGAATATCCAGATTTTTGGGGCCTGTAGCATTTGGCTGA
This sequence comes from Erpetoichthys calabaricus, assembly GCF_900747795.2. Lineage (NCBI taxonomy): Eukaryota > Metazoa > Chordata > Cladistia > Polypteriformes > Polypteridae > Erpetoichthys > Erpetoichthys calabaricus. The sequence goes on from NC_041399.2 coordinate 153,465,699, forward strand.
TAAAACATCACATTGGAGGCATATCAGAATATCCAGAACCAAACAATGCAGCAACAGAGTGTTGCATCTTGACAATGGAAATCTCAACATGGCAGCATCCCACAGAAACAAATGGCTCGGTGATAGGAAATGAGACAATCAGAGGTATAACAACATTTGGAGAGATATCTAAGAAAGTACAGGAAAGTAGACTGAAGTGGTATGGATTTGTGATGAGAAGAGACAATGAATATGTGGGCAAAAGAGTGAGGAGAATGGAAGTACTTGGAGAGAGGAAATTATGGAGGCCAAAGCGGAGGTGAATGAATAACGTAAAAGAAGATTTGAAGGAAAATGGTTTGACTAGGGAGGAGGTACAGGACTGAGCTGTATGGTTGATCAAACACATCAACCCCACATAGAACTGGGAAATAATGAAGAGGAAGAAGAAGAAGAAGTGTAAACTAAAACTGTGCCATTATAAGCATAAAAAAATTAAATATAAATAAACATTCTCAACTTTTGTATCATAAGACCTGTTGTTATTACCACACTTTTCACAAAGTATGTACATGTGATGTTATGGGAAACTGTATAAAAGCAGCATAGAAGCAGGTACTTTCAGGAATTAAGAAATTTAAATCAGGGCTGTTGGTCAGTATTAAGCCATAAGGGAGAGAAATGCAACAGATGAATGTTCATTTCATGTTGACAGTGAAAAGATACACAATATTTTGAAATTACCATATAAGTCAGGGCTTGATTTTACCGTCTGATTTCCAGTATTTTATAATGTCGGCCATATAAGTCGAATGCGGAAAACTAAAGCTATTAGTCCAAGGGATTATGATATGCTAACACCCAGATGAGAGAGAAACCATAGAGCACACTGCCTTTTTTTCTATGTATTGTGCCTACGTGACCATATGGTAATACCTGAACTATTCCAAAGGAACGTTTGCACTTATTTGTGTTTTTTGTATCTCTCACCCTTATACACCTTTATCGTAAGAGCGTCCCTTATCTACAATGGAGTGTTCGATCAGAAGAAAATATGAAGCTGGTTTTAAATTAAAAGTCGCAAAGTGGCAAAAGAAATTGGTAACAGTGCTGCTGCAACAAAATTCGATGTGTCTGAGAAACTGGTGCGAGATTGGAGAAAGCAAGAAGATGTAAAAAAATAAATAAATTAAGTGTTGCATTTTTGAACGGGCATATAAGTTGGTGTCTGATTTTATGATTGATTTTTCAAGACCCGACTTATATGCGAGTATATACGGTAATTGATATGTTTTTTCTCTTTTTCAGGTGCAATCGCATATAATGCGCTAAACACCTATTATGATAGCCTGTGTCTGTCTGTCCATGTGACACAACTTGGCCCCCAGTGGACCAATTTTGTTGAAATGTGGCACACTTATTCTCCAAGGACATTTGTCAAGAAAGTTTTATTTTTATTGAACTATCTCAAACAGATTGCCCTGTAAAAAGGTTTGAATTATCAAAATCTCCAGTTGAAAAGCATTGGTGAATCTTCAAGCACATCTTTCTTAATACCAAGAAACATTGCTGTGCGACTTAAACTACTAATTAGCTTTACTGTTTCAATTTTACCTTGACATTGCTTTCACTAACTTTGCATATTTTCCTCTTTTTGTCCTCCAAAAGTTGCTACATATACCAAACAGATCCCTGATACAAGTTAATAAAACACCAGCAGACTGCGTATGCAGACAATAAATTACCTGCTGTCACTGGCTGTTTGTGCTGGTAGCTGGTCAATCCAGAATCTGCAAATCCATCGGCACATTGTTTCTGCTTGATGAAGTCTTCCCAACAGCTTGACCACAAACAGATGAAAACCAGTGTACCAACATTTCACTCCTCCCAATGCTTTAAGCCAGTGTTTCCCATGGATTGGCACCAGTGTGTTTAAATTTTGTGCCGGTCTGCAAAAGAGCAATCATGGCAAGTAGATTAGTTATTGCCCACTGCTGGTCCTTGAGAAGCTGGCTAGGAATTGCCACTGATCCATGGAGCCCCATTGCTAGTGAAGCCTTAAGCACCCCTCTCTTCTCTCTATTATTAATTGAACAAGCCAAATAAAACCCCACAGTGGACCCTCGCTCTTCAATCGAATAATAATTGATTGAGCTGCTCAAAAACTCCATGGAGAACCTCACAGTCCACACAGAGATTCTCTTGTCAAAAAAGGTTGAAAACAACTTTAACTTAAATGTTCTTTCTAACTGTAAAATTATAAAATACAAACAAGGAAAACAAAACATTGTCTAGATATGAATGAAGTACCCTGTGGTATGACTGTTTCACAGACGGTGACCACACATCCTGGTTTAAGGCTATGTGTCCTGATAAATAACTAAAAATATTAAAATGTCTCCATTTTAAGAGGCTATCCATCAAATAAAGTTTTCCTGTGTCGGAAATATTACTTCACCAAAGCAAACAACGTGTTATATTTAAACATCATTGCATCAATGAAAAAAAAGAAAACCAAAACAGAGCACCAACGTTTATTTGTTTATACTTCAAGCACTGTGTAGAATCTTACTGTATGTGTTCTTTGGTGAAATGGTTTTTTTCTCCATGCCCTGATCCTTCCCTGCTGTTTATGAAATAAAGCAGGCATGATGATGATAGGCATTATGCGTGAGCATACATACTACAAAAGTGTCCCAGTTTGGGCGTTGAAAATGAGGTCTCCAGATAACTGAGCATCAGAGTGCCACATTTAGCCGATAACCATAATGGTCAGTCACTCTAATAAAGTGTGCCTTTCACGTCTGTTTTTCCCTAACATTGGTCAGAACATTTCATGTAAATTACTACGGCCAGATATTCTCAAGCACAGAAGGAATCTCTCTCTATTATATTAAAAAAAATCCTGAGACGAGACGTGAATTTTTTAGATACTTTCATGTCCCGCAAGATGAGACTTTGTGCCAAGAAATTTTAATCACACCTGGGGCAGGAAATAAAAGACAAAGAGTAGATGACAAAGTAGAACGTCGTAAAGAATTAAAAAATGTTGGCATGATACACATGCAGAGCAGGTTAGAGATAATGAAAGTGCTAAAATTCGAAAGTCTCAAAAAAATGATAGCAAAGATCGCATTAGCGCAAACAAACAGAAATTATTACACGTTGAAATAACAGAACAGCAAAAAGAGATTGAATATATTGTTCCGATTTAAACTTTAATTCCGAGACTTGTAGATCGTCCAGTTTGTGTTGTCATCGGGGAAAAGTAATGTTTCTTCCCAATAAACAGGCATATTCCACAAGGATTAAAAGATTTGTTGTTTGGTGAAAGTGAAATCCATAGAGACGTGAAGTGGCTGGTGTGTAGTGCAGGCCGGGGGGTGGTGGGGGGTAGGGGTTGATGAGCAAAGCGAGCAGGGGGAAAAGCCTAGTATTACTTAATGAATTAATTGCACTTGCAATTTATCACTGTATATGAATATGAGGTGTGTGAGTATATGTGAAGGGTGGCACAGTGGCGCAGTGGTAGCGCTGCTGCCTCACAGTTAGGAGACCCAGGTTCGCTTCCCAGGTCCTCCCTGCATGGAGTTTGCATGTTCTCCCCGTGTCTGCGTGGGTTTCCTCCGGGGCTCTGGTTTCCTCCCACAGTCCAAAGACATGCAGGTTAGGTGGATTGGCGATTCTAAATTGGCCCTACTGTGTGCTTGGTGTGTTTGTGTGTGTCCTGCGGTGGGTTGGCACCCTGCCCGGGATTGGTTCCTGCCTTGTGCCCTGTGTTGGCTGGGATTGGCTCCAGCAGACCCCCGTGACCCTGTGTTCGGATTCAGCGGGTTGGAAAATGGATGGATGGATGGTGTGTATGAGTATGAGTGATCTCTGTGATAGACTAAAATCCTGTCCAGGCCTATTTGTAGCGTTTTGCCAGTTCCTTGGGGGATAGACTCTAGACCCCACAACCCTGAAATGGATTGAGAAAGTTCTAGAACCTGCCTACTGAACTGAGTTCCTCAAAGGCACCTGAATTTTACACCATGTATGCATTTTCTAACTTGTTTTGTCTTGCAGACGCACACTCTGTCCATGTTACATTTGCATGTTTACTTACAGTATACAAAACAAGGATCTCTATATTCATAAAGATATGGATCACACTCTCTATATATTTGCATAAAATGGTACCATGCAGACCTTGCTGTAAAATTATCCAGGAAACAAAAGTTAAACAACACCCATATTTAAGCCTGATTTCACCACACATGAGAAAACAAGGAGTAAGAGGAGAAAACAATTACAAAGTTCCAAGGCTGTTTCCTTTTCCACTTCCCCTCTAAATTCCACCCTACCAAGACTTCACACTGCAAAAATGATTAATTACCAAAAGATTAATTCATGGTGAATGTGTTGCTTTCATCTTTTTTCATATAGTTATATTTTTACAGCTTTTGTCTCATAGGTAAAGTCAAAAAACACTTTTGGTTAAAGCAGAATATATTGAGGCATCTGTTTTGTCAAAGGAGCCTTTCTACAGGGGCAAATAAGAACACCAGAGGTGTGGATAATGCTGAGTTCATGCACTTCAGCTCTGAAAGATCCTCAAATTAAGAACATTGGGGTTTTGGTCCACATTTCCAAAAAAAAGGACTATGTTAAGGTGTGCTTTAATTATTGAGGAATCACATTATTTAGCCTACCCAGTACAGACTAAGCAGGGATACCACAAATGAGAATCTGTCCAACACTTAAACCTCTGTTTAAGAAGAAATTAGATTTTGTGCAGAGCATATAACAGTGGACTACATTTTTTACAGCCTCTCACATTTCCACAGCTATTTCTGCATCTAGTGTTTGCATGGGAAGTAGGGTAACTATGGAGTAGCCTGAAATTTCTTTGGGCTGGTTGGGTGTTTCCTGGATTGCTGCTTCATACGTTTCAGTTTATTTACTTGCAGAGTGAATGTTTTGTTTCTATGTCTGGAGTCTGTTTGATGTGGGTCTAGTACTCCAACACATGAACGTTTTGTGTTTTATTCTGCTGTTTATGCATAGGATATCATTGTGCCTCCAAAGTCTGAAAAACATTCAGACTGTTGAAGAAAATACTGACATTTATCATCATTTAATACTGATCCACTGTGCACCCTGGAGCTATTCGCAGTCAGGTTTCATGTATTCAGAATGAGAACTACTGTACCTCAGAAAATCAACAGAGCTAAGATTTATCAGTGTTGCCAAAATTTACTAAGACAATGGCTGTTTGAAAAATCATGCCACTCTTCTTTGGAACAATACCATGACTTCTGACTGACAGCTGGAAATTGTCATCTAGCTTCACCTACAACCTAAAGGCATCCGGTTAGCGTAAGGCTGATCAGTGACTCTAAATTAACCTTGAGTGTGGCTGTTGGCATAAGTGAGCCAGTGATGAACTGGCAGCTTTGAAAATGCTGTCAGGAGCCTTAAAACTCAAAAAAGCCAGTTGAAAATAAATGAATCAGTTTAAACTAAACTGCTTCTCACTGTTCTTAATTTTTTATTATTACAGTATATTCTACTGTGGGCGGCACGGTGGCGCTGCTGCCTCGCAGTTGGGAGACCTGGGGACCCGGGTTCGCTTCCCGGGCCCTCCCTGTGTGGAGTTTGCATGTTCTCCCCGTGTCTGCGTGGGTTTCCTCCGGGCGCTCCGATTTCCTCCCACAGTCCAAAGACATGCTGGTTAGGTGGATTGGCGATTCTAAATTGGCCCTAGTGTGTGCTTGGTGTTTGTGTGTGTCCTGCGGTGGGTTGGCACCCTGCCCAGGATTGGTTCCTGCCCTGTATTGGCTGGGATTGGCTCCGGCAGACCCCCGTGACCCTGTGTTCGGATTCAGCGGGTTGGAAAATGGATGGATTCTACTGTTTAAAATGGGAGTGCAGTGGCACAGTGTTTAGTGATACAGCTTCATGGCTCTAGGAATTTGGAATAGTTTACAGCCTCAGCACGGTCAGTTGGCAGTGTTTGTACATTTTCGCCTTCTCCATGTAGCACAGATTTTCTTTGATAACTACAATTTTCACCAGATCATATGCATGTTAGGTTGGTAGTAATTCTTAGTCAGACTATTTTGATTGGGTGCCTTGCTAGATAGGGTCATCTTAGCCTTACACACAATGCTGTTAGAAATTTGGTTATGTTGTATATGCCAAAGGAAAGCCTAATATTAATTACTTACCATGGCTGTTTGTGTACTGTGATTGATGTACCATATACTGTACTGATGTAAAGAAATGGTAGGATTGATACAGTGTCATAAATACAGCAGAAAAGAGTGCTTTGAGACATTTAATTATCCCTATATTAACACCTTCATAAAAGAATGTTTGCAAAAAGACTTTCGAATGAATATCATGTTATCTCACACCCACACATAACCTGTTTAATTTTGATCAACAGTCTTTGCCAACCAAATACCTTCCCAGATCTGCAAAACTATTGCATTTGACAGTAGGGTTTCATATATACAGTATATATATGTGTGTGTGTGTGTGTGTGTGTGTGTGTGTGTGTGTATATATGTGTGTATATATATATTGTCATGGGTGGCTGGGGTCCCTACCCAGCCAGGAGACCTCTGCCTTGGAAGGACTGGGGGAGCAAGTGTGGACAGAGCATCACCTCCCCCGGAACGCTAGAAGGCAAACCCTGGATGGCAGCGATACCTTGGAATCCCGCAGGGCTTCATGGGAATTGGAGTTTGTTAAAGCCCTGTTGGGATCCAGGGGTGCCGCCAGGATGTGCTGCAATTGTCCCTGAGCCTGTGTGGGCGGTTCTTCTGCCACACCTGCAAGTGTTGCCGGTCAACGAGCACCTGGAGCACTTCCGGGTGACCTATTGTGAGCTGGGGGGGGGGGGGCTGTTCGCACCCCTACATGTTAAAAAAGATGCTGAAAGACTACCTTCACATTGCTGTCTTGCTTGCTGGGCTTACTTGCAGCTGATCTATCGCACGATCCGCGCGGTACTTCACAGACTTAAAAGTCTGAACTGCACCTGTCAATTTTTGATTGTTTGTTTGCTTTTCTCTCTCTCTCTCTCTCTCTCTCTCTCTCTCTCTCTCTCACTCTATCTCAGACCTTCCCTGCTCCTGACACGCAGTCCTTTGAAGAGGAAGATATGTTTGCATTCTTTTAAATTGTGAGACGGAACTGTCATCCCCGTTTTGCCAAGGAGCATGTGTAAACTTTTGAAAAAGAGACATGTTTGTTTGCAGTGTTTGAATAAAGTTCCTGTCTCTACAACCTCCTGTGTTTCTGTGCAAATCTGTGACCTAAGCGTGACAAGTGGTACCAGAAGTGAGGTGGTTGCACAGATGAACGCAAAGATGAACACACGGTTGAACGCTGAGTGGTTGTTTCAGATAGCTGAAAATGTCCCGCTTCCTCACGACCCAGAGGATGATCCGGTTCCTGCTCTACTTACTACTTCCAAGGATGTGCTGACAAAGATGGGGCCTTCCGATGACCCAGAGATGTTTCTTTTAGCTTTTGAATATGCGGCGACTTTTCTGGGATGGGACAAACGAAACTGGGCTGTCATCGTCACCCCTTTTTGCCTGGGGATGCCTTAATTGCTTTACGGAATGTGCCTCACGATAAACTTGGCGATTATGATTTTGTGAAGCGGCAAGTTGTTTTACGAAAAACTACAAGCTTTTTGTCTAAGGGTTTTGCGCTTCATTATTGGAAACTGAACATGGATGGTCCCATGCATGCGCAAATTCAAGATTTGATTCATAAAGTTCACTACTGGTTTGAGGGAAACGAGATGGAGTGCATTGTAGAAAAGGTTGTCATGAATATACTGCTGGCAGAGATCCCTGCAGTTCTCTGAGATGAATTCCTTCATCATGATGTTGAATCATTGACGATCATGGCCAAACATTTGGAGGGTTCTCAAACTGCTTGGAGAAAAAGCGGTGGATTTGCTGCTCCTTATGCTGTTCCGCAGCCTCCGAGAGATCGCCCAGGAAATGCTTGTCGCTTTGACCAGAGATTAGAGAATCAATGTGCTGTAACCCTGAAAATTGGGCTTGTTCAAGAAGACCTCCAGGGGATCTGGCTGTTAATGTAACACCCATATCTGGGGAAGTAGAAGGCTGTGGACGTCGCCGTGGATATTTCAGCAGTGGGGCTGAATGAAGAAGTTTCCGGTGTGATCAACCCGGCCACTTGGCGAGGGAATGCCGCCTTTCCCCTGCTCAATCGATGGAAATTGGTCTCGCTGAGGTTTGCTGCTCCCGCGTTCCTCATTCCTCAGATAAAAAGGATGGCTTAATGGTCTTGGTGAAGTTGGGGGGGCCGTGAGATCTCAGCATTGTTGGACTCAGGGAGTGACCTTTGTATTGTCAGATGGGACTGTCTTGACGACAGGTATCTGTGTAACACTAAAACTGTAAACATACTGTACATTGTGTACATGGAGATGTTAAAGACTATAAGACATTGCTTCTTCCTTTAACATATAAGGGTCGACATTTTAAAGTTTGGTCTGCTGTTTCGGACTCCTGCCCCTGGCCCTTACTGATCGGCAGGAGGAATGCCCTTTCTCCTAGACTCATGACTGAATTTCGGCCATCAGTCAATGAGCACCATGTCAAACTTAGCGGGGGGGAAGAGAAGGAACTGCTGGCTGTTGAGGAAGTTTTTGTCTATTTATTGAACCCGATCTCTCCAGCGAGACAGAGGGAGACACTCCCAATTTCCCAGAGCGGTTGGCTGGCTCATCTACAACTTCTCAACTTGTAAATGCCTCCGAACAAGAAGCGAGCACTGGCGAGCAGACCAGTTTTGTGCACTCGCAGCATGCTGATAGCTCATTAGAATATGCATTTAAACAGGCTCGCTCTGCTAGTGACTCTTATTACCAAGAGCGTGCATCTGGGAGCTTAAAAAACCCGCACTTTCTTGAGAAAGACGGCTGCCTTTTTAGAGTGATATCAGATCATTTAGTCTGAGAATTTATTGAACAGTTAGTTGTACATGAAGTACATAGAGACATTCTTTTGCAATTAACTCACTCTCACATCTTGGGTGGGCACCTGGGGACTGATAAAACTAGGGAACGCTTATCAAAACGATTTTATTGGCTGAATATGGGGAAAGATGTTGACCAATTCTATACTTCTTGTCCTGATTGCCAGATCGTTTCTGCTTATAAACCTCCTTGGGCTCCCCTTTCTCCTATGCCTATTTTGGAAGTCCCTTTCCTACGGGTGGGATTAGATATAGTAGGTCCTCTGCCCAAGACTAAAAGTGGGTATCAATATATGCTTGTGTTGGTTGACTATGCAAAGCGATATCCGGAAGTGGCTGCTTTGTGAAAAGCCAATTCCTCCACTGTAGCCAAAGCTTTGTGTGAGATTTTTACTTGTATTGGCATCCCTAGAGAAATTTTAACTGATCAGGGCACACCTTTTACTTCTCGCGTGATGAAGCAATTGTGTGACAGTTTTGCTATTAAGAAATTGAGTACCACTGTTTACTATCCATAGACGAATGGTTTGACTGAACGATTTAACAAAACTTTAAAACAGATGATCAGGCGAGTCGCTCATGATGATCCGACGTCTTGGGACTCTGTCCTGCCTTTTGTTATGTTTGCGGTGCGCGAATCGCCGCAAGCGTCCACTGGCTTGAGTCCATTCGAGTTGTTGTTTGGCAGGCGTCCGCGAGGCGTCTTCGATGTTATACAAGACAAATGGACAGGATTCAGGACAACAGCTCACGGACCAAGCTTTGCAGATCGGGTAATTTCGTTGCAAGAAAGAATTTCTAAACTTTCTACGATTGCTGTAGAGCATCAGCGACGTGAGCAAGAAACTCAGTAACATCTTGTCACAGGTGGCTGGGGGGGCGACCCGGCCAGGACGCCCCAGAGTACCGGAAGAGGGCTTACGCCTTCCCCAGGCCATGTGGGGGCGACCGCCCTGGCGGCTATAGGGACCATGGGTACAGAGCTTGGAAGCTCATCCCTCTAGGGGCCCGTGGTCACTGCGAAGGGGGTGCCTGAATGCCTTGGGAGCCCTGGACCTTAGCACTTCTACCACACCCAGAAGTGCTGGGGGGAAGAGGATCGGGGACACCCGGAGTGCTTCCAGGTACGCAGCCGGCACTTCCGCCACACTGGGGAGTGCCGGTGGAAGATTGTCGGGAAGCACCTGGAGCACATCCGAGTGATTATAAAAGGGGCCACCTCCCTTCATTCAGGACTGGAGTCGGGTGGAAGCAGGACGAGGTCTGGGAGGAGGCAAGGAGGTGGCCTGAAGAGAGAGAGAGAGAAGGCATTGTGTGTTGGCCAGGACTTTGGGGACTTGGGGACAGAGGAGAACTAAACTGTAAATATGCACTTTGTGAATAAACGTGTGTGGAGTGATTTCAATGTGTCTACCTGTCTGTGACTAGGTGATGTTCCACAGTCTTTATGATAGACGTTGTAAGCTCCGTGAATTCAAGCCTGGCGATCGTGTTCTGGTACTGATTCCAACAGATCTGCACAAATTCCTAGCGAAATGGCAGGGCCCTGCCATTATTGAGGAACGTATGGGGCCGGTAAATTACAAGGTTAAATTACCGGGCCGGCACAAACCATTCCAGATTTTACATGGTAATCTCTTGAAGGAATGGCATGACCCACAGTGGGGGAGCACTTCTTTGGCTGCTGTCTCTTAGATTGCCATTGGTGATGATTTGACCAACTCAGAAAAGACAGAGTTGTTATCTTTGCTTGAATGGAACACTGATGTTTTTTCAGACTTGCAAGGTGTGACTAATCTTGCAGAACATAAAATAACTACTGAACCTGGTGTTAGGGTGTAGATGCACCTGTATCGGATTCCAGAAGCACGATGGAATGTTTTGCGCAAGGAAGTCAAAAAGATGCTGGCATTGGGTGTAATTCACGAAAGTAAGCGTGACTGATGCAGTCCGGTCATATCATTCCCAAAGCAAGATGGCTCGGTTCGTTTCTGTATCGATTTCAGGCGCTTGAATAAAGTCTCAAAATTTGGTGCTTATCCAATGCTCGAGTTGACAAACTGTTGGAAAAACTGGGTCAGGCGTCCTATATCTCCACACTGGATCTCATGAAAGGTTACTGGCAGGTGCCTCTTAAGGCTGACAGTTGCGAAAAAACATCATTTGCGACTCCTGACGGACTTTATGAATTTACTAGACTCCCATTTGGTCTTCATGGCACGCCTCTAACATTCCAGTGTATGATGGACCAGATCTTGCGTCCTCATTCTGAGTATTCCGGGGCGTATCTTTATGATGTCATGATTTTCAATAATGATTGGCAAACACATTTAGAACTTCTCCAGGCTGTCCTTGAGAGCCTAAGACAGGCTGGTTTGATAGCTAACCCCAAGAAGTTTAAATTGGGTATGTCTGAGACTCATTATCTGGGCTACTTCATGGGCAGGGGTTTACTCCGACCTCAGTTCAGAAAAGTAGAAGAGATGCTTGCTTATCCACGTCCAGAAATGCAGAAACAAGTACGTGCCTTTCTGGGGCTTGCAGGTTATTACAGAAGATTCATCCCTGATTTTGCAAATAGGGCTGATCCTCTTTCAGATCTTACTAGAGGCAAAAAAAAACACCCTGTTGTATGGACAGATGTTTGTGAACGTGCCTTTTGTGATTTGAAAACTGCTTTGTCTTCTTATCCAGCTCTGCGGAATCCCGACTTCTCCAAGGATTTTGTTCTACAGACGGACGCAAGTGCATCTGGTGTAGGTGCCGTCCTGTTCCAGGTTTTTAATGGGGAAGAGCACCCCATCACATTTTTGAGTAGGAAATTGCTTCCTAGGGAGCGTAATTATTCGACTATTGAAAAAGAATGCTTGGCAATAAAATGGGCTGTAGATGCGCTTCGTTATTTTTTATGGGGACGAAATTTCACATTAGTGACAGATCACGCTCCACTTCAGTTTTTATACTGTCAGAAAGAAATGAACTCTCGTCTCATGAGATAGTTTTTGGGTTTGTAACCTTACAGTTTTACAGTGAGGCATTGACCCGGCTCTGAACGTATTAATGCTGATATCCTGTCACACTTGTTTGAGCCTGGTTTGGAATGTCGCTTGATTCATGAAAAGTGAATAAAGCTGAGGGAGGGGGGTGTGAGCTGGGGGGCTGATCGCATCCCTACAGGTTAAAAAAGATGCTGAAAGACTACCTTCACATTGCTCCCTTGCTTGCTGGGCTTACTTGTGGTTGATCTATAACGCGATCCGCGTGGTACTTTGCAGACTTAAAAGTCCGAACAGCACCTGTCAGTTTTTGATTATTTGTTTGCTTTTCTCTCTCTCTCTCTCTCTCTCTCTCTCTTTCGCTCTCTCTCAGACCTTCCCTGCTCCTGACGCGCACTCCTTTGAAGAGGAAGGTATGTTTGCATTCTTTCAAATTGTGAGACAGAACTGTTATCCCCGTTTTGCCAAGGAGCATGTTTAAACTTTTGTTTGCAGTGTTTGAATAAAGTTCCTGTCTCTACAACCTCCTGTGTTTCTGTGCAAATCTGTGACCCAAGTGTGACACTATATATGAGACCAGCAGACACTACTCCGGAAGCCAGAGTTGGGAGGAGGGAGAGGAATGGAGGAGATAGAGAGAAGAGAGGAAAGAATTGTGTGGGTTTGTGCTTTATTTGGGACTGTGTTGTGCCTGTGGGAAACTGGGAAGACATTGCCCACAGGCAAAAAAAAAGTAATAAAAACATTTATTTGTTTTATAAGTGTGCCTCCCATGTCTGTCTGTGTCAGGTTGAGTGCTCATATAGTGCCTTTTTTACAATATATATATTGTGAAGAAACAAGACAGAATAAACAGATTAAAGGTAGGGGAACCGCCCCCGTAGCTTTCCATCGCGACTGCTCCCACGGTTGACAATATAAACAGTTTTGTCGGGTCTTTTATATATCATTGTGTGGAAGTTGTGGTGATGAGGGAAGTAAGGGACGGATATGACATCATTCTTTGGAGACCAGAGATGAGGAAAACGGAAGAGGAAGAGGACCGGAAGTGAAGTCATCTCGGGAGGACGGAGGAGACAGTTTGTACGTGGAAATGGAGTCCTCTCCAGATGCTGTTTTTTTATTCTTGTTTCCTGATGATAGATAGATAGATAGATAGATAGATAGATAGATAGATAGATAGATAGATAGATAGATAGATAGATAGATAGATAGATAGATAGATAGATAGATAGATAGATAGATAGATACTTTATTAATCCCAATGGGAGGAAGAGAGAAAGGCATTAATACCCTGTCTTTATCCTCCATCTCGGTTTCTTTTGTGCTCAGTGCTGGTTGTCCCCTAATCATGCATGTGTGATTATATATCTATGTTGTAGATGCCAAGGCAAAAGGACTAGCCTCCTGACTGGGATGGAGAGTGACCCATTACCTGACCTGAAGGTCATAATGGAAGTGCAGCATGGAAGGAGCTACAACCCAGCTGGGATGGTTGGCAATCCTTATTCCAGTTGAGGTAAAATACTATTAGATGAACTGGGCAGTAATGGCTGCCAGAGGCAGTTCATCCCCCTCCAGGCTGGTCCCAGTTAGGACTCCTGAAGGGTTGCAGAGGGAATTAGAGTTCAGAAGAGCAGCCCTATTGGGGCCCTTAGGTTCCGCAAAAGGGTACTGTTGGGGGAGGACTGCCCTGATTTCCATTTGATCTGGAAGTGCTCTGCAGCGATAGTGGAAATGTATCCAGGTCCATTTTAAAAGATCAGAGTTGAGAGGCAGTGGACAACATTTATTAACGTAATACTGTAGTATTTATGGCTGTTTGCAGTGTAAAAGGAAGTTGGTTGAAAATAAAAATACTATTTTAATTCCAGAGTTGCATTGGGTAACATTGTGTCTGAGGTTTGTGGCTCAGTGGTCCCCTCTTGTGTTTACTATAGATAGATAGATCGATAGATAGATTAACAAGGCCACCCCATATACTGAAAATATCAAAAGCAAAATCAAACACATCTATACAGTGTAGAGTTCAAAACAGAACTAACTGAGTGGGAAACAAGAGGGGATAGATCAGGGTGGCCAGAACAGAAAATGAGGTCTTCTGTAAGTGGGTTCTGGAATGGACAGGGCATCTTCAATGTGAGCCTGAAGAGATGTCATCAGTAGATGGGCCAGTGATGACGTCATCGAGAGGCATATTCTTCAGCTGGTCTGCAGAGGGACAAAAGGAGAAGGGATCAGATGACAGTGCCAACCCCTGGTCAGAAATAAAACTGTCTCCCATATGTGCATGTGTGTTACAATATTAATAAACAGAACAATAATGTTTTTGTCTAAACACAATACCTGCTGCTTTTGGAAATGCTTATATTATTTTGCAAGTTTTTAATATGTTGATTGACTAAGGATATCATATATTCATTTGAAACTTGCTTGAATGTAAAATACTAGCTGTGCCACTTGTCTAAGATGAGTTGAAATCTAATTACTCAACAGCATTAATGTTTGCAGTGCACCATCTATTAGAATATATTTTGTAACGCATGTATAGGGTGGTCCAGATCTAACTATGCAACTATTAATGCAATGCAGGAAAACAATGCAAGGCAAAAGAATTGTTCGAAATATCTTGCAATAAATGAATGCAGGGCAGGTGCTGCCATCTATCGGCAACAAAAATAATTTTTTGTGAATTCTCTATGTAATAAACTTAAGTTATAGCGTAATGAAAATTGCATAATTGCATAATTAGATCTGGACCACCATGTAGTAATAAAATGCATTACTACAAATGTTTGTGATGCACCATCTGTTGGAAGGACACATGCGATGCATGTGTCTCAGTTATATGTCATTTGGTATGGGATTTGTAAAAGCAGTGTTAATGTTTGTGATGTGACATCTGTTGGTATGACAAATGCATTTTATTACAGCAAATGATTGTGATGCACCATCTGCTGGAATGACAGGGCATAGCAACAGTATAGACACACATACACAAATACACAGGCATTTATCCTTTTATTAAGGTAGACTGAAGCCAGATATGTGAAATATGCTGAAAGAGAGACATTATTACAAGACAAAATCCAAAACTGACACCTTTATCATCATATCCAGTGGGGCAATATGATCAGGTAGACAGCACAACACTTCAGGCTGGTGAAAGTCGTGCATTGTAGGAAAGAAAGACTACTACATAAATCCAGCAGAGTTTATATTTGTGGAAAGTTATACCCTTGGCATAAGCAGACATTTTCATTTTGGTTCATATTGGTCAGATGGGCAGAAAATTTTATGAATATGTATTTTATTAATGATAGATGAGATCTTTTAATTCATTTTATTGCTCCATTTTATTGAGCAATAATTGGCTTTGATCTTTCTTTTTTTGACTTTTTCAAAAGAAACATTAATACAATTGATTGAGAAACTGGGCACCCTGTCAAACATTGTCTGTCAAACACTCCAGGCCTGGTGGGTGCCTTATGGCAGTGATTCTCAACCTTTATTTCCTCTGATGTCCTCCAGTGAGCCATGAGACTATGTGATGGCATGATATTTAAACTCTTGTACTTTTAATACAGTCTTAAGAAAGGTGCTTGTTTTTGAACTTATGTTTATAAACAAAATCATATTTGCTGTTATTATTACAATGCCTGTATTTTTCAAAGAATAATACAAAAATAAGAAGCCATTTCAAAAATTTTGTATATGTTTTTATTACATAAATACGATTTTACTAGTGATGGAATTTCTTAATCATAACATAAAATGAGTCAGCATTTTATGGATTAATAATAACCAGTAATTACCAACATAAAGAATTTGTCACTGCAGATATTTTTGATAACAAAAATGCCGCTCACTACTCAACCTGTATTAAATTTTATTTTATGCATACAATTATTAGGTATTTCTGAAAATAAAATGTAATTTTTAAAATACATAATTAATCGCTGCAGACATTATTTCATAACTTAATTTCAGAAACTACTTTGTTATCCTCAGGATTTAGCAGTTGCTCAAGATAAATTTCAAGGAATAAATTAATAGGAATTTAGGTTGCACAGACTGTTTCTATGGTTTAATAGAGACGATTTCCAAAAAGTTTAAAACATTTTACCAGTCTGGTCTATTTGAGATATGAAAATGAAAATTGAACTGTTCTGACAAATTTTCTTGAAGAATAAATATACTAAATTTTAGCAAGAAATCAGTCCACTAGGACCCAAGTTGTTTCCTGCAGGCAGGCAGGCAGGCAGACAGACAGACGGACAGTACAATAACAGTGTGAGCTTTAATCATATAATAAGAAGACACCTAAAAAATTCAACTAATAAAATCCTTATAAAAATAGTCAGAATTACATTTTTGAACTATTGAACTTTCCTGATAAATTTCCAATGAAACTGGTCTACTGTAATTTCATGCAAACAGATTAAAAAAGCATTTTATTTTTTATGTAAATGCGTCTAAACAGAAAATACACACGTGGACCTCGGTCAAACACACAAATGTTGATCGGCCTGGCAACAAGGTTCAAGTCCTCAGAGGCAACAATTCTAACTGCTGGGCCAAAGTGCCACCCATCATACATCAGTTTTTTTCTATCGCATTTATTTTTGCTTATGATTCATATTAAAAATTGATAAACTTTATAACTTGTTTGTGAGTAATACTGGATAGACCAAATAATAAGTTTCTTGCTACTTATAACAATCTTTATTTTTTTAACATTGAAGTGTTGTATGTGTCATTTGATCCTTGTTGCCAGTATTTTCTTAGGCATGACGTTTACAGTTATTATAGTTAAAAATTCCCAGACATCATTAAACACAAACTTATTCCAAAAACAATAAAATATCAAAATGCTACTAAAGGAATGTAATATTTGTCTTTACTGAAGTAAATAATTACAAAGGAATCACTTCTGTCTAATAAGAGCCTTGAGATGCTTTCTATAAATTAAAACACAGCTTGTGTCTGCTAAATGGATTTCTGAAAGTAGCCAGATAAATCACTTTAGACCATGTGACACTAATAATAATCATAGCAATTGAGCAGAATTTCTAGCCTTGAGCTATAAATCTAAATTTAATCAATTTAGCTTAGTAGAGAATTCATTCATTCATTTTCTAAAGCCACTTCTTCTAATGCACATTCACTGGGTGAATGAAGCCTGTGTTGGTATCAGTTACCACAAAGTAACAACCAACCCCAGACTGGGAGGCTGGATCATGACAGAAGGCATCGGTCAGTTTAGTTACCCCAATCTACCTAGATTACCTATCAGTGTGGTGCAGTGATAAGACTTTGGACTTCTAACCCTGAGGCTGTAGATTCAAATCCTGCCACAAACCCTGTGTGACCCACAGCAAGTCACTTCATCCACCTGTGCTACAACCTGAAAAAAGAAAAGAAATGTAGCCAATTGTATCTCAAGCGTTGGAAGTCATTTTGGCTAAAGGTGCTGGCCAAATATGAAAGGAATACATGGGAAAAAACTGTCACAAAGGGAGAAGATGTAAACTCCATGCAGGCAGTGCCCAGGCTAGCAAATTAACCGAGGCCTCTGGAGGTGACAAGCTGGATGATCAATACACTACCATGCCACTAACAGGAGGAAAAAATAACAACTCATGTTGTTTAATTGATTGATAATTTCCCAATTTACACATAGGGGTGCACAACAATATTTTAACAGGATGTACACTTGTTGTTTTAACTAAATGCTTGACTTACTCTCCTCTGCCTTTTGTTTTTCATTGAAATTATGCAAAAAAGTGAATGCATGACAAATAAGTTGAATGAAATTATGAAATTCGCTTATGCTTGATTTCTTACAAGGAGAAATGATGATGCAGACGTTGCTGATATTGTCTCATAGTTCAAGAAATGTCAATTCAATTCAGTTCAGTTTATTTTGGTACAGCACTCTTCACTGAGGGTGGCGCAGTGGTAGTGCTGCTGTCTTACAGTTAGGAGACCCGAGTTCACTTCCCGGGTCCTCCCTGCGTGGAGTTTGCATGTTCTCCCTGTGTCTGCATGGGTTTCCTCCCACAGTCCAAAGACATACAGGTTAGGTGCATTGGCGATTCTAAATTGTCCCTAGTGTTTGCTTGGTGTGTGTGTGTGCCCTGTGGTGGGCTGGCGCCCTGCCTGGGGCTTGTTTCCTGCCTTGCGCCCTGTGTTGGCTGGGATTGGCTCCAGCAGACCCCCGTGACCCTGTAGTTAGGATATAGTGGGTTGGATAATGGATGGATTATTATTTAGCAATTTATTTTTTCACTTATTAGTGCATCTGTTTGTGTTTGAGTACCGTCTCAAGGCTCGGTGTGTTTCTGGGATCCCCACAATAAAATAAACAAATCACCGTCTTCGAACAGTGTGAATCTTAGCGTCCCGTGACCGCTACACCATCATTCATGGTAAGCTCTTGAAATAGTTGTGAAATACTTGGTGAGAGCTCTGTGCAAGAACAATGTAGTTTCTACTATTGAATTACATGTCTGAGGTGGCATCTAGCTTTGTGAAGAGAATTACTTGTGTTCTGTTTCGTATATTGTATTTACCTCATTTTATGACCACCATTGCATGCCCAGTAGGGGGTCTTCCCCTAAATTGCCTTTCCCAAGATTTCTTCCATTTATTTCCCTACAAGGGTTTTTATAGTGTGTTGTTTTTTTTGTATTCTTAGGGAGTCAAAGCTCTGTCAAAAAACACGGCCTGTTAAAGCCCATTTTGGGCTGTACAAGGAATAAATTGTTGTTGTTGTCGAGAAACTCTTGAAGACAGTCAAGAGGACATGCTAGCCAGTGCCAATTGAAATGTCATGTTCAAAGTCATGAAGGTCACTCATTTTGTCCATTCCAGTGCTCAGCTGAAAACTGATGGATGCTAGAAATGCTGGTCTGCCTGATTTATAACCACTCACCTGCTAACACATGATGTATGATGTATTGTAATATAGAATGTGACAGTATCTAATAAACTGGTAGCTCATTGTAAATTAGTGGAAAAGACAAAGATCCATCAGAGCTTCTTCAAAATATTGGACTTTTCATTATAAATGCACATCCTCTATTATTGCTTTTTCTAAATGGCTTTTGTCAATCATTCATAATCTAATAAAGATGAACATATGAAAGGTAATTAATCTAAAACCACTATATTGTTTTATGCTTGCTGTGTAAGTACACATTTATGCTATAGCACACTGAAAATTTTCTTACAAATAAAGTATGTTACTTCAATATAAAATCTATTAAAAATTTATACAACTTAATGTTTCTTGATGTGAATAAAAATAGCTAAAAAAATCAAAGTCATTAAGTTCAACAGTTTTCTTTTATAAATGTGCAAGTAACCAGATAATTCATAAAATGTGAGTAGAACTGGCTCTTAAACCATAAAAAATATAACATTACCATAAAAAGTAACACAGAATTTCAGTAGTAGTATTGCTGCAAAATAGCTGATAACAAAACAAGATAAGATCAGGCATGTACTGTATTTACATGGATTAAGATCGCTTTTTACTGCAGTTGTGGTTTTAATGGTTGTATTTTTAGCCTGAAGGTTAAAACAATCAATAACCTTCAGTCAACTAGAATGCTGAAGTAATATATTGAGTAGTGCACATGCTAAAAATCCATCTACCCACTCACTTTCACTGCCTTTCTTCTGGTGAGGGTCACAGTTTAACAATTTAAGCTGGAAAGACCAGCCCACCATTTTGTTCGTAGGTTTTCCGTGGCTTTGGTGTCCTCCTAGTATGCTTCCCATGTTTGGTTTCCAAAATGCATTCTAATTTCATTCCCTTACCAATCTCTTCAATGTATTCAGTGTCAGCACTCTGGGGCTTGTCACAGTGGGTGATGCCTTGTATGCCTCCCATGGATGTTGTTGAGGGGGCATTTCAGCTACACAACCAAAACACCTGAGCTGACTGCTATAGAGAACCAGCAGTTCTACAATGAGGTTGTTCAGTACTGTATGCTGAGCCCCTCACCGAAACCCAAAGAGTGAGCCAAACAGCCCTGGGCAGGATCCGCAAAAGAAGTACATTGCCTGAATAAACTTATCAGGAAAGCCTGCTCCATCACAGGGTGAACCTTGGACACACTGGAAGCTGTTATAGAAAAAAACAATGGTTACAAAATTAGATGCCATCATGAAAAATAACCTTCCATCCCTCCAGGAGGCGCTCTCTTGGAGCACTTTTAGCCACAAACTCATTCAACCACGGTGTGCTAAGAAGCACCTCTGGGGGCCTTTTCTGCCCACTGCTATCAGACATTTCAATGCTTCCTCTTTGGGCATTCATTAAGTTTATTTTGAAATGCCATTTTGACATATCTGAACAGTATACAGTACATTTATTTATTTATTGATTGGCTATTATTTATCCTTGTTTTTAGGTTTCTGTTGCTGTATGCATCTGAATTTCCCCTTGGGATTAATGAAGTTTATCTAATCTAATCTAATTGTCAACAAAACTGCATAGGGTGTCATATATACACAACAACGTTTTACAATAATACACAGCACTAGTAGTACTGGCAATTAAATTTGCAAATTTTTGTCTTACATTCCAATCCATTAGCTACTTTGAAACACCATCCAAATTGTATCTGACGAGTATCCCACTCTTACACTATATACTGTACAATATTAACTAGAAACAAATTCTACAGAGAACAATGATGTTTGTAATGGTAACTAGAAAGGTTGGCTTCTCATATTAATGAATATCTGGACCATAAAACGTTTATTTTGTACAGTATTTAGCCAATAAAATTTAAATTTCAAGAATTCTGAACTATGGTAAGATATTTTGATAATATTACAAATTTGCTAGCACTGAAAGATTACTCACTCACAGATTCACAAAAAACAAGAGAACATTCATAAAGGAATGAATTTCTAGCTGCGGTGGGTTGGCACCCTGCCCGGGATTGGTTCCTGCCTTGTGCCCTGTGTTGACTGGGATTGGCTCCAGCAGACCCCCGTGACCCTGTGTTCGGATTCAGCGGGTTGGAAAATGGATGGATGGATGGATGAATTTCTAGGGAGGAATTAAAGCATTTGAAACCTCTAGTTAAGAGCTTTAAACTTAGAATGAACTCTGTCACATCTTATTTATGTAGATGTTACATTGCCATCTAGTGGTGGTTAGAAGACACTGACATAAATTGTTCTAAATATTTAAAAGCCAGTACAGGATGCTCTGAACAATACGAGGAATATTTTAAACCAGTTGTCCCCAAACTGACTTTTGGGAAACTCATGTGGCTCCTGATTTTTGTTCCCACCAATTTTTATTTTTATTTTTATTTTTTTGATTTTGAGCACAGAAGTAGCCTAATTAAGCAAACTGTTATTTCCCGATTTGTATATTTTGGGATCAAAGTAGAAATTACAAAGAAAAGCTTAATACATTTTTATTAGTATGTACCAGGTATTTACATATGTTAAATGGAGATTATATAATATTTTTTAACTTGGTGTTTATGATTTTCATTATAATCATGATTTTGATTTTGTTTTTCCAATAGCTCTGGTTATTTAATCCATCATTTACATTAGTGGGTCTGATGCTGAAGTAGTTGTAGGTTTTAAATGGTTAATGTTTCTTGTCCAGTTGTGGTTAACAGTCATTATTAAGACAGAATTAAAGAAACAAACTAATCAGAAAAGTGGTGAATTAATAATGTGACAAATGGCCGGGGCCCATGCTCGGTCGGGATGGCCCTTCGACACTTGGTTTGGGGGAATTGCCATGGGCTACACACTACTTCCCCCGGAACGCTTGGTGGCAGCCCCCCTGGGTTGCATTAGGGCCACAGACATGGGATTTTGGAGGTCAGCCTAGTTGGGCTCTGTGGCCACCCAAAGGAGGAGCTGCATGGTTTAATGAGCCCGTGTGGGCTGGAATGCAGCCACACCTGGAAGTGTAGCCTGAATTAGGTTAATTATCACCTGAAGCACTTCCGGGTGGGCTATAAAAGGAGTCAGCAGCCATCACTCAGAGAGCCAAAGTCGGGAGGAGGAGGAGGACGACGACGACGACGATGACGACGATGATGACGAAGACAATAATGCTTGCTGGGAGGAGTGGTGGTGAAGAGAAAGTGTGTTTTGTTTTGTGCTTTTGTGTTGCTGTTTTGTGTTTGTGTGACTGTGCTGTGCCTGTGGGACACGGAGAAGACATGCCCCACGGGTGAAGACAAAAAAAGTTTCTTTGTTTTAATACGTGTCTCCAGTGTCATTCTGTGTTGGTCGGCGCTGGTGAAGCACTTTATCACAATAGGTAAACAACAGACAGAGTTAAAGGATAAGTTTGGTATTTTTCAAGTCAAAGATATTTTTTCACAATAATGATATATACTAATTTCTTCAAAAAACTGAGTTCGAAATTGAAGCATTTTTTCTTTTACACATTCTGAAAAATACCTACCCTGTTCTTGCATTTTAAAATGGATATCATGGGGCAGGAGCCCAAATGTGGCAACAAAAGTCTCAAAACTTACCAGATATGTTCACTTCAAAGCAGCAGATGCCATAACTTGTAACAAATCAAGCTCTGTACTGTGCCGAGAGTCTGATATAGTGACAGACCTGATCAGGGCCATCTTAACGTATGAGTACAATGGCCACTGGCCCATGATGTTTCTGATGCCTATATATATTTCTTTTTTGCTATCAAAACAGGGTCCCCAGTGCCCTACTTTGCCCAAGGGCCTATGATGCTGGTAAGATGGCCCTGCAGAGTCAGTGTACCCTAGAATCATCTGATTTGAGTATGTATCTGCCGTAGTTCAAAATGTGAGACAAAACCAGCAGCACATACATACTCAAATCGCATTATTTTCTTATGCCATGTGTACTTAAATTAGATTTTTTTCACAGGCAATGATGGCACACATAAGGAATCACATACAGACCCAGTTATATAATGACAGACATGTGCTCAAATCATGTGATTATTGTTTTCCTAAACAGCTGCTACTTTTCTCCTAATCCATTCTGTGTTGTTATTTTATATAACCTACTGAGTGACATACAAACCGAGCGGGTGCATGGAAGCATGTTGGCGAAGTGCACACATAAGAGTTCCATTGTACTTTGTACATTTAACAATAAATCTGAACTGAACTGATTTCGCTTCATCACATTTTTTATAAGGCCACCAGCATGTTGATCCCAGGTTCACAGTGCCAATCAACTCTGAGCATTGCACACTTTCTGTAGCGTGTCATGTATGAGGTGTGACAATTTTAATTCCTGGAATACACCTTTAAACAATATACACGTGGAACTGCACACTAGTGGCTACTGTCACTTTCAAATTACTCCCCTTGTCCATCTATATACTGACTTAAATGGTGTTCCCATTTCTGGAAGCAGGCCTAGAACTAATTTTCTGAAATACTGTTGAGCAGCTGCCTATTGGGTATCAGTTATATTAGAAAATCCTCATCCTTTCAACACAGCTTTTAATTTTGGAAATATCTAAAAATCACAGGGAGCTAAGTCAGATGAATAGGCAGGATGATCTAATTGGGTAATTGCTTTTTTGGCCAGAAAGTCTCTCACAGTGAGTGCGGTGTGACATTGTCAGGATGAATAATCCACTCGTCAGGCCACAATTTGAATATATTTCGTCAAACAGAATTTTGTAATCTCTTCAGTACCTCTAAATAGCATTGTTAGTTGATTGTTTATCCCTGTTCAATAAATGTTGGGTGGACTATTCCCTTGTGATCGAAGAAACACACCAGCATGGTCTTAAATTATGAATGTGACATGGGTGCATTTTTAGGGTGTGGTAAACCTGGGGATTTTCATTGTATGCTCTGTCACATCTTCTTGCCCATCTCTGAACCTCTTATGCCACTCAAACACACCCAACTTTTTCATAGCATCTTCACCATATGCCACTTGCAACAGTTGTAACATTTCAGTAGCACATTTGTCAAGTTTCACACAAAATTTAATATTAATACATTGCTCTAAATTTCGATCATACATTTTAATTCAAACATGTTCAAACACGAATACTCATGTGATTTCTATACAATTATGTCACGGTTGACACTATTCGGCCATTCCAGGAATTAAATTGTCACACCTTGTACATGTACAATAAAAAAAAATTGAGAAAATAAAAGGTGGATTATGTGATAGAGCCAAACCACAATGAAACAGACTGAAGCACTACAAAACCAATTTCCAAATTTTATTGTGCATGCTTAGGATATGGTAATAACAGAACTGAAGACAAAGTTTTGAGTTGGAAAGCCTTTGTTCTAAACATCTGTTTAACTGTTGAAATGGAATTATGTGTCATACAGTTCAGTTTAAATTGATCTTTATTTTATATAAAGCACCTTTAACAATATGGACCTGCAGTTGGTACTTTACAGGGTTAAAAACATTATAAATGACATATTTATTAATTAACCATGCAATTTAGCCAAACACACCTATGCTCATCCCCTCTGTGACTATGACTCCTTCTTCTTCTTCTTTTGGCTGCTCCTGTTAGGGGTTGCCACAGTGGATCATCTTCTTCCATATCTTTCTGTCCTCTGCATCTTGTTCTGTTACACCCATCACCTGAATGACCTCTCTCACCACATCGTGGCTCTGAGGCTAAGGATCTGTGCTGGTATCCAGAAGGTTGCCGATTCGAAACCCTGTCACTGCCAAAAGAGATCCTACTCTGCTGGGCCCTTGAGCAAGACCCTTAACCTGTAATTGCTCCAGGGGCGCTGTACAATGGCTGACCCTGCGCTCTGACCCCAAGGGGTATGCGAAAACTAACAAATTCCTAATGCAAGAAATTGTATAAGGCGAAATAAAGAACAAAAAAAAAAAAAAACCTTTGCTTAGGCCTTCCTCTTTTCGTCTTCTCTGGCAGCTCTATCCTTAGCATCCTTCTCCCAATATACTCAGCATCTCTCCTCTGCACATGTCCAAACCAACGCAATCTCGCCTCTCTGACTTTGTCTCCCAACCATACAACTTCAGCTGACCCTCTAATGTACTCATTTCTAATCCTATCCATCATCGTCACACCCACTGCAAATCTTAGCGTCTTTAACTCTGCCACCTCCAGCTCCGTCTCCTGCTTTCTGGTCAGTGCCACTGTCTCCAACCCATATAACATAGCTGGTCTCACTACCATCCTGTAGACCTTCCCTTTCTGTCTGTCACAAATTACTCCTGACACTCTTCTCCACCCATTCCATCCTGCCTTCACTCTCTTTTTCACCTCTCTTTCACCATCCCCATTACTCTGTACTGTTGATCCCAAGTATTTAAACTCATCCACTTTGCCAACTCTACTCCTTGCATCCTCCCCATTCTCCTGACCTCCCTCTCATTTACACACATGTATTCTGTCTTGTTCCTACTGACCTTCATTCCTCTCCTCTCTAGAGCATATCTCCACCTCTCCAGGGTCTCCTCAGCCTGCTCCCTACTATCGCTACAGATCACAATGTCATCAGCAAACATCATAATCCATGGGGACTCCTGTCTAATCTTGACTGTCAACCTGTCCATCACCATGATGTAATCCCACCTCCAAGCTGAATGCATCCATCACTCCTACCGCAGACCTCACCACTGTCACACTTCTCTCGTACATATCCTGTACAGCTCTTATGTACTCCCGACTTCCTCATATAATACTACTTCTCGACACTTCTCCATCAACATCCTCAGAGCAAACATCGCATCTGTGGTTCTCTTTCTTGGCATGAAACCATACTGCTGCTCACTAATCATCACCTCACTTCTTAACCTAGCTTCCACTATCACTAAGTGATGTATATTACCTTTCAGGTTTCAGGCATTTACCTTTGAATCATAATTGTACTTCAGACAATATTAGGACATGCCAACTCCAAGTTATACACATACACATAGAGAGCCATGTAGCATTTTAAAACCCAATGCCCAAATGATGGAGTGCAAAGCGGAGCCAGTAATTGGCTGTGTGTGGGTTACAGACATTTTGCAAAATGGTGTTCTGTCTTTCGATTTACAATCTCTTGTTTCACATGTGCTAAATTTAGGCCTTGATTGTTCAGGTGTCATATATCAGCCAGGGTTCTTCCACTGACTAAAGTTCTGTGTCTTTGCTATACATTTTTGATATAGTATGTGTTACTACAGTATTTCTTTTGCTTATGATTTGCAGTGTTCCTTATGTTTAGTGTGTTGTTACTAAGCCTATTTTGTATGTTCTATGTATTTTGTGGGTGGTCAACCAAGAGCCATGGACTACTCACCAATCAATGCCAGAAGCTGCCCTCTAAATTTGGAAGGTCTCCCACAGTTCCTGGTGGTTTATTTTGAATGCACTTAGGTGTGGTGAGTTCTTGTGCTTTTTGTAAATTCAATGTGATTTGTGGATACTGCAATTTTGACATTTCGCTTTGTATTTCGACTCTTGTTCAGATTTTGTACTTGGACTTTTGGATGAATTGGATTTCCTTATTGTTTTGGGTAAATCCTGTTGTATTTGTGCTCCATAGAGCTTAATTGTTTTTGAAGAGCATTTTTTGTGAAGAATAAGTCTTTTTTTATAAACATTCTATAAGGCCTTATTGTATCTAGATGGGTTTTTTGATGCGATTTCCCACTATTGTGGGAATATTTTCAAAGTTCTTTTATGATTTACATGTTTTGGGACTCCAAATTATAGGACCAGGTAGTCCTACATCTGTACAATCCAAATTTTTGTTACACTGTTCATTAAGCATTTCCCTACACTAGTTACTTTCTCCACAGTAGCCTGTTTGACCTTTCTGTAAATGTTTCTGAACCATTGTAAACTGATGTTATGTATTTTATCTTCGATTACAGGCTGCTCTTCTCATCTTATTTCATTGTGGAAGCATTCATGTCAAGAGATACAGTCATATGAAAAAGTTTGGCTCTTAATTCTTTGGATTTTTGTTTATCTTTGGCTGAGCTTTCAAAGTAGCAACTTACTTTTAATATATGACATGCCTTCTGGAAACAGTAGTATTTCAGCAGTGACATTAAGTTTATTGGATTAACAGAAAATATGCAATATGCATCATAACAAAATTAGACAGGTGCATAAATTTGGACACCCCAACAGAGATATTACATCAATACTTACTCTACATGCCTCCTATAGCCTTTGATGAGTGTCTGGATTCTGGATGGAGGTATTTTTGACCATTCTTCCATACAAAATCTCCAGTTCAGTTAAATTTGATGGCTACCGAGCATGGACAACCTGCTTCAAATCATCCCATAGATTTTCAATGATATTCAAGTCAGGGGACTGTGACGGCCATTCCACAACACTGTACTTCTCCCTCTGCATGAATGTCTTTGTAGATTTCGAACTGTGTTTTGGGTCATTGTCTTGTTGGAATATCCAACCCCTACGTAACTTCAATTTTGTGACTGGTGCTTGAACATTATCATGAAGAATTTGTTGATATTTAGTTGAATTCATCCAACCCTCGACTTTAACAAGGGCCCCAGTCCCAGAACTACCCACACAGCCCCACAGCATGATGGAACCTCCACTAAATTTGACAGTAGGTAGCAGGTGTTTTTCTTGGAATGCAGTGTTCTTCTTCCGCCATGCAAAGCGCATTTTGTTATGACCAAATAACTCAATTTTTGTCTCATCAGTCCAAAGCACTTTGTTCCAAAATGAATCTGGCTTGTCTAAATGAGCATTTGCATACAACAAGTGACTCTGTTTGTGGTGTGAGTGCAGAAAGGGCTTCTTTCTCATCACCCTGCCATACAGATGTTCTTTGTGAAAATTGCGCTGAATTGTGGAACGATGTACAGATACACCATCTACAGCAAGATGTTCTTGCAGGTCTTTGGAGGTGATCTGTGGGTCGTTTGTAACCATTCTCACAATCCTGCGCATATGCTGCTCCTGTATTTTTCTTGGCCTGCCAGACCTGGGTTTAACAGTAACTGTGCCTGTGGCCTTCCTTTTCCTGATTACATTCCTTACAGTTGAAACTGACAGTTTAAACCTCTGAGGTAGCTTTTTTGTAGCCTTCCCCTAAACCATGATACTGAACAATCTTTGTTTTCAGATCTTTTGTGAGTTGCTTTGAGGATCCCATGCTGTCACTCTTCAGAGGAGAGTCAAAGGGAAGCACAACTTGCAATTGACCACCTTAAATACCTTTTCTCATGATTGCACACACCTGTCTATGAAGTTCAAGGCTTAGCAAGCTGATCCAACCAATTTGGTGTTGCAAGTAATCAGTATTGAGCAGTTACATACATTCAAATCAGCAAAATTACAAGGGTACCCAAATTTTTGCACAGCTAGTTTTT
Source organism: Erpetoichthys calabaricus (assembly GCF_900747795.2). Taxonomy (NCBI): domain Eukaryota; kingdom Metazoa; phylum Chordata; class Cladistia; order Polypteriformes; family Polypteridae; genus Erpetoichthys; species Erpetoichthys calabaricus. Next base: position 153,494,051 of record NC_041399.2, read on the forward strand.
CACATTTGATTTACAAACTAAACAACTACAACTAAATACTGCTTCACTAAAAATCTTTGTACGGAACACGACAGTACTCCTAGGAAATGAAAGACATAGCACTGTTATCTTTTTTGTTGAAAGTAGAGTAAATTATTATGCAGGCTGAGAGGGGTTCCCAAACTTTTTCATATGACTGTACCTAGGATTTGCTGTAGGCACCACAATTGGAACACTTCAGATCAGTTTAACTCTGTTTTCAGCAGTGTCCATGTCTCTGATCCTTATAACAGACCTTTCTTGCACAAGTGAGCCTAGATATTTAAACTCGTTGACCTAATTCTACTCAGACTCTGTTGAAACAATGGACACTCTAGCCATATGTTGTCAGAATTTTTTGTCTTGCCTGCATTTATCTTTAGACTATATGGATGAGCGGTATTCACAATGTTATGCAAAATGTCCATGGCCTTCCTGTTACCATCTGCAAATATGGAATTGTTGCTGATGAACATGAGTTGGTTATGAAGATATTTTCATCTTACTAAACAAATCCCTTACCTGCTGTTTAAAACCTTTTGTTGTTATGTCATAGACTATGGTGTTGAACAGCAAGGGTGACATTACACAGCCTTGCTTAACATCAGATCAGATTAGAAATCCCCAGAAAAATTGTTTACAGCTACTATAGTTACTGTATGTTTCTTCAAGCAAGCATAGTGTATGTTTTTTGTTGGTATGTGTTAGTTCCACATTGTCCTTCACAGTGATGGCCAGTGCACTCTAATAAATGCTGCTCAAAAGCTGATAAACAAAGTTAATTTCTCACATCATATTTGTTCTTCCATGTGTTGCCTGATGGTAAACATGTAGTCTTTGGTAATGGAGAAAACCAACCTGCTCTTCGCTGGTGGTCTGTTCACGGTGTTGGTGCAGGCATGTTTGAAATATTTATTGTGGAAAACTTTGAAATGATTCATGTGACACTTATTCTTAGGAAGTTACTGTAATTGCACACATTGCCTTTTTCAAGATAGGAACAATAATTGCTAATTTCCAAAGCACAGGAGTTTGTTCTGCATGCCAAGTTAGCTGTAGAAGCAAATGCAATTGCAGATTTTAGTGCCTTAGACATATGTCTGTGCATGCTAACAGCTTTGTTATGTTCAAGTAGCTGTTTTGTTGCTTTTACTTCTGTTATCCTGAGTTTAGCATTAGTGGTCTGATTTTCCAGTCCTTCAAAGAGTGGTAGATCTGCTTCATGATTGTATAGTTACTGGACAAATTCTTCCCATCTTAGCAACCGCTCAGTCAAAAACTGTGCAAATATCTCATTTGCTTTGTATATGTTGGCAGTTGTTGATTTAGCTTTCCTATTAAAAAGCTTAGAATAATAAAATTTAGTAAAATGGGAAAAACAATCAGTTAGGATAGACAAGATGGTGATTTATCTAGCAATAGGAAGTCTTACAAACATCCATTACAAGCTCACATAAAATAAATCTCTCTATTACTGTATATATAAAAAAAATCCTGCGACGAGACAACACTTTTTTGAAGAACTTTTTTCAAGTCCTGCCAGACAAGACTTTTGACATGTTTCAAGTCACGCCCTCCTCTCAACCATATTCAAACATGCACACGGTCCACTCACATCTCATTCGTGTCAATGCTTTTGACAGACACATTTCCTGCTCTCTCAGCTCTTATACATTTTTATGTTTTCCTCACTTTAAATGAAAGAAGACATATTATGTCCAAATCTTATTGATGAATTTCATCCTGAAGGAATATCAACAGAAAAAATGAGTACACGGGCAATCCTAGCACCGAGAAACAATGAAGTCAAACGAATTTATGTGAAAATTGTTGATCGGTTACACGACAAATTGGTTAAATGCGTATCAATAGATTATGCTGAAACAGTTGGTGGTGATCATGCGGAAGATGAAAACATCAACTTACAATATTTAGAAGATTAACTACAACCGTTAACATCGTCCGGTCCTCCACTGGCCGAATTACTGTTGAAAGATGGATGTATCCAAGAAAGGTAATCTTCCCCAGATAACATTAGACAATAAAGGAGACCTCGATATGCCATTTGTATTAAAACGTTAGAATACGTAGAGAACGTTAGCAGTTAGAATAGATTTTGCAAAGACAATTAACGAATCACAGAGACAAACATTTGAAAAAGTCAGTTTATTTACTAGCGAGAAAGAAACAAAATTCTCTCATGTGTAGTTATACATTACGCTCTCACAATGTAAGTCCAAACAGAATCAAAATTCAATGTGATATTGACAAAAATTTTATTAAAAAAATTGTTTTTACTGAAGTTTTGCAGTAAAAGAGTAAGTTTAAAAAATATTTGCGTGTTAATTTCAAAGCCAAACAGAACGAAATCGTATAACACAACGAAAAACTCGAACGCAACATGAAACATAATTCACTTTCAAATTATTATGTTTTACTATTTTTTAATATGGTTAATTACTCGCTGTAATGTAAAATAGTTCTATTATGCATATGTAACAATTCCAATGAAAATAACAATCTGCTTAAACTGTACACCTGCATCTCCATACGTGAGCGTCAAAACAGCAAAGTGGCTTGCTCATAGTGCCAGTCCAGGGGTTGGCGTGTGAAGCGAGCAGGGGGCACAGCCCCCTAGTATTAGTGAAACTTGGGAAAATTAAGTCTTCATGAACAAATGAGTACCCCAGGTTAGCTCTGCCTTCCAATACTTGCAGAATTCTGCACGGAATTCTCATCCACAATCTCCCTGATTCTTTGAAAGCTATTTGTATTACCACCACACACCTAAATCAAGCAGCATAGGGCTGAGCATCATTCTCATGCACCATCAGGAACCTTCACAAGCCAGAAAAAACTTTATTTATGCAGTGAAAACTTTCTGAAAATGTTAAAGCTGGCCTAACTTATTGTGTTTTGATTTTTTAAAGCATCTCTTTTTGAATTAACAATTGATTTAACGCTCTTTTTTCATTCTTGTAACTTCAGGACAATGTCTGGTTGTTGAGAAATTCATTCATTTTCACTGCGTATTTTAATTTTATGTTTGAGGTCATTATCTTTAAACCAATTATTACTCACAGTTGCTAGGGATGCGTCTGTCATTACTGAGTTTGTGCATAGGCAGTGGAATTTGTGAGATGAGTATCTTCAGTGTATTTAAGGACAAGAACTGTATCTTTTATTTGCTGAACTTTGCAAATAGGGAATGCAAATTTCACAATGGTGTCACTGAATTAAACTGAGGAAAACAATCAGATAATTTTAATTTAAGATCTGTCTGTGTTTTCACTTGCATTTGATTTGCCCCTTAATACCAAAGAAAGGTGAAGCCTCCTGGGATTGAATTAAGCCTGTTTCTAATTGCATTTCCACCTGACACTCTGGTTATCTCTGTGTCTGGATTCAAAATACAGATTTCATTTTCCTTTCATGGACAGATTACTCAGGTCATGGTATTAAGCATTTGAATTCATTATAAAATAACAGGCAGATGCCAAAGCCTTTCTCGATTACTTCCCATCTCACATTATGTCCCCTGTTTAAATAAAGCAGAGATAGCAAGTAGGGTTGGGGCACCTGTAGGCAAACCCATATACAAGTGGTGCCTTGACTTACGAGTTTTATTCGTTCTGTGACGGAGCTCATAACTCAAATTACTCGTATGTCAAATCGATTTTCCTCATTGAAATGAATTGAAATGCCATTAATCCATTCCGGACCCCCAAAAAACACCGCGATTTTTTTGTTATATGTTTTTAAAAAAAAATGTACTTATAAATAACGAATATTGTATAAAAACACAATACAATAGAATGTACTGCAATAAACTGGTTTTATTAAGTATAATGTACAGCATTTACCTTGGAGATCGGACGACTTGAAGATGCTGATGGAGGTAGAGGAGAAAGGCTGAACTGAATAACAGTCTTATTTGCTGATTTTTGCCCTTTTCGCCACGCCTTCCTCACTTTCATCTGCAGTGGTTTTCTTTTGTGATTTAAAGGCTCTGGGGTTTTCCAAATCATAAACGAGCAGCAGTTAAATCTTGCAGTCACCTCTCACATTGGCGCATGGTGCGAGGGTTAGCCTATCCTTCATGAGTTTGTGGCCTGGCATTCTCTTCTCCTCTGCCATTCTCCTTGGCATCTTCTTCCAGAAGAGTCCTGTCTCGTCACAGTTAAAGACTTGCTGGGGGATGTATCCTTCGGCTGCTATAATTCCGGCAAAAGTTTTGAGGTAATCCTCAGCTGCCTTCATATCCGCACTCGCTGCCTCACCATGCCTGACAACGGAGTGAATGCTGGTCCTCTTTTTAAAATTCTTGAACCAGCCCAGACTGGCTTTAAACGGCTCGCCCAATGCCTCGCCCATTGAAGTGCCTGGGGTCTGCTGCAGCAAATCAGCATAAATAGCTCATGCCTTCTTGCAGATTATAGCCTCCATCACGGTATCTCCTGCAAGTTGCTTCTCCGTCAACCACAACATCAGCAGCTTCTCCATATTTTCATGGATAGATGACTGCTGTTTAGAAATTATTTTAATGCCCTTGCCTGGTGTAATAGCCTTTATTGACTCCTTCTGCTTCAGTATGGTGCAGAGATTGTAGAAGTGCTACGCTCATACTGCTTAGCCAAGTCGACTACACACACACCTTGGTCATGTTTTTCGATAATTTCTTTGTTTAATTCAATGTACATCATCCGCTTCTTCTTCTCAGCACTGTCCTTCGCACTTACTTTCTTCTGACCCATGGTTGGAAAAACAAAGTTTTGAAAAATAACTACAAGCACAAATGCGAGCACAACACTGATGCTTCCACTGCGAGCTAACTGCTTAAAGTGAACGAGTGAGACACGGGATGCTGGGCAAATGTTGCGGCATGCACTGTGGTGTTTGCCGCACGAACTAGTGGTGGGGTATCTGAAGCTGGCTCGTAACCCGAATTTTAGCTCTCAACTCAAAGCAAAAAATCGGCCAAGAGATGGCTCGTATCTCAAAAAACTAGCTAGTTGGGACACTCGTAAGTCAAGGTACCACTGTAATTGGAATCTCGAATGAGAAAAAAAAATGTGAGTGACACCATTGAAAATATGTCTTTTTAGATGGGAGTGTGACTTGGACTGCCAAAGATGGTGGTTCTCCTGGTTATGATGATTTTCATCAAGAAGAGACGGGCCTAAGCAGACGGATACTGGAAGTGACGTCAGTGGTGAGAAAGCCATCAATCTTCTGGTCTGCGGAAGGAGGAAAAGAAAAGGCAATATTACCTAGCACTAACTACTGGAACGGCTGAAAATTACCTACACCAGAGCCCTTAAACTATCTACAATGCACTCGCGTGTGACACCACTTAAAACAACAGATGAATCCAAACCATTTGGGCCTGTCAGCTTTCAGAGTTGCATAAGTCTTTATAATGATTGTTGTACACAAACTTTTCACAATCACTGTCATGAACAGCATAGAAGCAATTTCTTATGGCTGGAGCACAATTATCTCTATATACTCAGTGAAAGCAGAAAACCCTGGCAAAGTTACTCAGGGAAGTGCATTAAGAGTTGGCTCCTTTTACGGATGGTTCAGGTTTTTTAATCAGTTCAGCAGTGCTGGGACCAAATTGATGCAGCTCAAACTGCTTCTTCCCTGAATATTTAATGAACGAGGCTGCTCTTTTACATTTGTGTTATTGACTGTTATTTTGTAGTGAATTCTAAAGCTTAATGCCACGATCTGAGTAAACTGTCCATGTAAGAAAAAATTAATCTCGTTATTGAATAGGGTTGCCAGATTAGGAAATTAGAAACATGGGACACTCTTAAAATCTCTCTCTATATTATTATATATATAAATTTATACATGCCCCCTACACACCCAGACCAATATATTATATAAAAGTAGAGCCATAAGTTAAAAACATAAAGCAAGGATTTTAATGGGTTATGAGGAAAACAAAAGTAAAATCATTTGAAAATTATTTACTGAAAGTGCAATTACATACACCACAGTTTGCTTCAAAACAGCTTCTGCCTTGTTTGGTAAATGTCCATTGCGCTGGAATATTCATCACGAAATTTACACTTACGTTTTGGCATCTTGGGATGGATGGATTAGTTTTTAAGTTAGAAAAAAAGTGGGCCGTGGCAAGTAGTAACAACACACTTTGTTGACACTATATGTTGCAATGCTGATACAGAACTGCACAACAGTGTGGCTGGAGAGCAAAACGGTAACAGTGTCGCTGTCCTTAGCCAACCATAGCAACTGAACAAGTTGCAAACAGGCAGCAAACACTAATTTCCTCATTACATTTGGGTTATTTTCATCAAGAGAATCTGAGAAAAGAAACTATAATCTATAATAATAAAAGGCAAAGCCCTCACTGACTGACTCACTCACTGACTCACTCATCACTAATTCTCCAACTTCCCGTGTAGGTGGAAGGCTGAAATTTGGCAGGCTCATTCCTTACAGCTTACTTACAAAAGTTAGTCAGGTTTCATTTCGAAATTCAAAGCGTAATGGTCATAACTGGAACATATTTTTTGTCCATACACTGTAATGGAGGAGGCGGAGTCACGTATCGCGTCATCACGCCTCCTACGTAATCACGTGAACTAAAAACAAGGAAGAGATTTACAGCACGAGTCACATGCGGGAACGAAGGTAAATGACGTTAATTTTTGACTGTCTTTTAATACTGTGTAAGCATACATATTAACACATGTGCAATTAAACGTGTGCATTTACGGGGTGATTTCTCAGGCTTAAAAGCTCACCTTTTATGAAACGCGGGAACAAAGGTAACTGACGTTGTTCACTGTCTTTTAATACTGTGTAACCATACATATTAACACATGTGCAATTAAACGTGTGCATTTACGGGCTGATTTCTCAGGCTTAAAAGCTCGCCTTTTACTAAAAAGGTAAATGCAAAACTATTTTCAATCAGTTTATTGAAACGCTCCCGTTAAGGATTGCAATAACATATTCGCGAGATAAAAGAACGAAGTAGGGGGAAATGGAGGAAGAGCCGCGAACAGCTAACAGCAAAAAATTAATTAAACAATTGACAACGGAGCGAGTTAAGCATTCAAGCATGTTCATAAGGGAAAGAAAGCACGGTGTAAAACGTAAGTTTAAATTAAGTTTATAGAAACGCTCCCGCTGCGGATTGCAATAACATATTCGCGAGATAAAACTTTAATGACAACACACGAGGTATAAACGAACCACACGCCGTGGCGCAACGTTAGGGGCAACAGTTTCAACCATTCTATGATCTGCTTCTCGCAACTGAAAGACGGCACATGGCGGATGTTAGCCGACTTGCTGACCGCAACGTTAGGGGCTTCAAGTATGGCGCTGACGCCACATCTCAGTGCCAACACTTTGCAGACTGTACTTAAAAGACACGCCCCTCCTCACTGGACAGTTAAAAACACCAATCAAACTAACGATGACATCAAGTATTACCCAATCAAAAGTAGGAAAGGAGGCATCTTCATAAAATGCGTGTGGGATGATTTGCATGAGACGCTGCTTTAAAAAAAAAATGATAAAAAAAATACGGGATAAATCCCGTCCAGTATTGATTCAAAACGGGACGCGCAATTTCATTCTCAAACGCGGCACGATTCCGTATTTTAAAGGACGGGTGGCAACCCTACAGTGCCAGGTAACCACCCATACAATCACATTGTGATTCAGACTAGGAATGCAATGAATGTAATTACCCCGATCTACATACAAGGCGAAAGTCTTGCAACATTCAAAGATGATGGTTTGGGATAAGTACACCATACAACATAAAAGAGCTTATGAAGCCTTGAACCGAAAAAAGCAAGATCTCAGAGATCGTAAAAAAAAAAATAGGAGGTAATGTCGTTTTACTCGCTGTAGATTTTAGTCAAACATTACCACTTATTTCACGAGGGAGACCAGCAGATCAACTCAACGCGTGTTTAAAATCCATGCTTCTCCCACACTCGGTTATATGTCGCGTGTTCTCGGGTAGGTGCACCAAAAAATGTATACATTTAAGCATGTAATGGGCAAACAAAAAATGAGGTATACCGGAAGGCACAGCAGTAGTACTTAATGTAACTTTACTTCTTAAATGTTAATGTTTTACTGTTTAATAATTTATACGCTTCTTATATGTTGTTCAAATTCTTTTATCAAAATACCACTGACAGCGCAATGCACGATAACATCGACTGAATACACCATACGCATCCGCCCACGGCTGCCCTGCTGTGCGCAGATAGGAGTTGATTCTACAATAAAATAAAATAAAGATAAAAAGACTAAAACAATCATCACCCATAAAGCAGATAGTAGACGTGACGTACTATATGTGTACCACATTTCAAGTGTATAGGTGCAACGGTTTGCGAGCTACAGGTCATTTAAAATCCTGGACAGACACACAAATTGCCACGGTAGCAAATTACAGAAGAAGATTTTACTGTTTAATAATTTATATTTATATGAAATGTGCTTCTTATATATTACTTCATATTCTCATATGATAATGATGTTAATGTTTATATTGATTTCTGTGTTATTAAAACTGCATGTATGTGTGTATATGTATATATATATATATATATATATATACTAGCAAAATACCCGCCCTTCGCAGCGGAGAAGTAGTGTGTTAAAGAGGTTATGAAAAAAAAAGGAAACATTTTAAAAATAACGTTAACATGATTGTCAATGAAAGCCCGTTTCACTCAGTAAGTCTTATGTGTGTGTTTATGTATGTGTGTATATATATGTAGATGTGTATATGTAGATATGTATATATATGTATATGTATATAAATGTTTATGTGTGTGTGTATATTATATATATAATATATATATATATATATATATATATATATATATATATAAAAGACAGCAACAGTTATAACAATGACAACACAATTACATTGACAATCATGTTACGTTATTTGTAAAATGTTTCCTTTTTTTTCATAACCTTCTTTAACACACTACTTCTCCGCTGCGAAGCGCGGGTATTTTGCTAGTTACTTATAAAGTTATAACTAAGTACCGTAAGAAGGTAGTAAAATATATTTTTATTATGTAATTTGAAAATGAACTAAATATGGGACATTTGGGTGTCCCTGAAAGGTCAGTATGGGACAGGGGGCAAAATGATCAAATATGGGACATGTCCTGTATATAAGGGACAGAGATTGAGATACAGAGATAACCAAAGTGTCAGATGGAAATGTAATAAGAAACAAGCTTAATTCAGACACAGGAAATAATTACCTTTCACTGGGTTTAAGGGGCAAAAAAATGTGATTCTGATTCAGAAAAGATACAGTAGCTCATGCCCATTATTTTCTTTATACTTTTACTAAAGGTGTAGCACTGCCACATAAATTTATTTGCTGGTTTATCTTTTGTCTCTCTATTATGTTATAACTAATGTGAACCCTGTCTCCGTCTGAGCACATATAGAATATAGTGTAAGGCTTAATATGGGTGGATTGGATATATGTCAATAGGGAGGACCTTTGTGAGGTATGGGTCTGTTGCTGCGATTTCCAGGAGGGGGCCATGGAAACAGATACAGATGTACTATTAAACAAGAGTGTGAAAAGGCAGGAAGAGAAGAAGAAAAACAGAACTTGAGCTTTATGGCCAAGGGGACAGACGTGAGCTATCCAAAGCCAGGAAGAGATTGGTTCATGTGGAGCACCGAAGTCCTATACAATTTGGTAGTGGCCACCTCGAAGACATCCAGATATACTGAAAGGAGTGGACTGGACAGTTGAAAGGTTCAAGATCTGAGTGAGCAAATAATAATCTTTAATTCTGGGATAGCACGTCTGAAGAATGGGAAACATTGTGGGTATTTTATCTTATAAAGAGACAAAACTGCATGGACATTATGTGATAATTTGGGTCCATAATTTTATGTTATTTGTATACTGTTTGTGTTGGAAAAGGGGGTCGGTGGTTTCAGAATCGGCACATATCTGGGGAATTTGCGTGCTTTGTATAGGGTCATTAATTACATTTTGATTCTCTGCACCGTTTCTCCTGGTAATTTTTGTATAAATCAGTTTTATTACTTGATATCTTTTGCTGCCGCAGAAAGGGGTCTGAAGGCAGTTTAGGGTTGACGTTCAATCTGAAATCAACACATCGCTATATACACGGTGAATCGTTGCAGTTGCGACCGCTACAAAGGAGATTTAGAAAAGTAGGATATACCTGAAATGGCACTTTCCAATATTTTACAAAACAGTATACTGAGTAGCGACTTTTTAAAATTTGTAATAGTGAGGAACACATTTTCTTCCTCATCCTTTTCCCTCTGTCTTTACAGTGTCAAGGCACTGAGAGCACAGAGAGATGGAAAACGAACAAAGAGAATACATTCAAATAGACTTCACACAGTGAAACTGCCATTTTTAAGTTAACACTTCAAATGTTTATATGGGTCAACTCTGGAAAAAGTGGGAACATAAAAACACTTAAAGTCTTAATTTAACATTGACAATTTTACTATGTAAATAAATCCATTATAACAGGAAACAAGGTAGCGTCACCATTTGTGGTCAGCAGAAAGTGGTACCTGATGCTTGATGACAGAATTCGTATTACTGAAGCTACTTCTCAGTGTGTCCTAATTTCTTGTATGCAGTCACAATTAAAAAATTCCAGTTGAGCAAACATTGACCACATGGCACAGGTAGCTCTGCCTATGGTGACAAAGCTGGAAGGAGAGAGTAATTTCCAGGTAGCATCAACATTTCTGTTCAGCAGGGGACACCACCAATAAAACAAAGGAAAGGCTGGCACCAGCGGTGCAATGTTCAGAAGCAATTATCTAGCAGGAGGATCAGAGGCCACTCTGTTTACAGGGAAAAGTACAGATACAAAGGAGCAGTCATTGTGTGGGTCTTATTGTGGGCAAATCTGGTAGATGAGTCAGTGTAAATGAATGATTTTTGTATTTAGGTGGTGACTGTGGCTTATGATGTTGTGCTTTGTACAAACTAGTACAAGAACAGATGGAATCAGTCCTCAAGTTGTTAAGGCCTGTGCTGAACAATGTGATGGTGGTCATCTGTCAACTATTCATTCTCTTCCCAAGGCTCCAGAAAGTGCTGATGCTGTGGAAAACATCATCCATTGTTCCTGTTCCAAAGAAGGCAGGCGCCTTTTCACCTGGGGCCTCATGTATAACGTCGTGCGTAGAACTCACACTATAACATGGCGTAAGCACAAAAGCGGGATTGTGCGTACACACAGAAAAATCCAGATGCAGGAATCTGTGCGCACGCATACTTTCACGTTCTTCCACTACATAAATCCCGATCAGCGTGAAAAGTAACGCACGTGCACGCGCCTTCTGTCCCGCCCCAACTCCTCCCAGAATTACGCCTCTTTGAATATGCAAATCAATATAAATAGCCTTCTGTGAAAAGACAATGGGAAAAGCACAGGGGAAAATATAAGAATTTCAGCGAATACCAAGTGGAGGCAAAGGAAAAAACGTACTATTTGTTGGTTTAAAACAGTGGTATAATCGACAAAAGAAAGTTGATCGAGTGACAGAGTGTCGGAAAAACTCGAAAGATCAAATTCACAAAGTCGCACAGTGCCCGAAAATAAAAAAGAAATCACATATCAAAGTCGCTGTGAAAAGGCGAGTCGTAGCCCACCGTCTGAGTGTCATATGAAAGCGTATTAGGGTACAAACAAAAAACATAGACACACAGTGGGAAAAAAGCACGAAATGTCAACTTTAATCTCGAAATTTCCACTTTAATCACGTAGTTTATTTTGCCATTAAAGTAGAACATCATAAACTTCATCTTAAAATCGTTTATTTTACTAGTTTCTCAAGTAGCATGTTAAATGCTTTGTTCTGTGTTTGATCTTCTATGTGCTCTATGTGTGTGAATCACTACGTGCTTCCGTTCTTTCTCTTTCTCCGACAGGACACAGAATGCATTACATTCGAGAGATTACAGCTCTCTGAATAATTAAAATACTGAGATGTATACGTGATATCATTTTCATGATGATAGGAATGAAAGCATGTTATTAAACATGGGAACACGGTGGCACAGTGATTGTTCATATCTCACGCAAGAGGCTTGCTGCACCATGTGCGACCTTCGATGAAATAATTTATTACAGAAGTACTGTCTCTTTCAAACGTACTAACCTCCAATTCCTGTCCATACTTTTCTTTCTCCAATCACCACACAATCAGCTCTGTAATAGACGTTAAACCATTTGTAAGCTTAGAACGCCGATTCTTCAAAACTTTTAAGGAACATTGAATTATCTTCGTAGTACATGTTTAATTATTCTATTCGTCTATCTTTCCAGTGTCGCGTCAGCACCAGCAAGAATACAACGCAAGGCAGGAGCTATCCTTGAACTAGCTATACGCTGTGGCACCATGTCCTCACTTAATTATTAACAATACAGATTATTTAAATGAAGTTAAAGTTTTATCTGTATACTATAAGCAACATATTTTGCTGCATTTCATCTTAAAATGATATTGTCATCATACGCGCTTTATAAAGTGGCGCAGGTTGTGCAATATTATAACTGTAGTGAAAGTTTACAGTGAGGTGATTGTACTTATAAGTACAAACAGTTCTACAAGGAGCACTTGATGGACTGATTGAGTGCTTTTATAGTTCTTGGGATGAAACTGTTTCTGAAACGCGAGGTCCGTACAGGAAAGGCTCTGACGCTTTTTGCCGTGGTTGAGGTAGTGTTTGCTTGAAACTGTATACCAATAATTCTCTTTCCGATTTTCTGCTGCTGTGATTCACACTCAGATACAGTGATATAAATACTCCGAGTGGTGCAGTGAGAGTAATATGGAAAAAGATGATCCGCAGTGGCAACCCTTAACGGGAGCAGCAAAAAGAAGAACAAGATGCAGTGAGCGTAACAACGCTATAGCAGTTATGGTATTTAGAATACTATGGCTATTCCCTGGACCATTATATTGCTACATGTTAATTACAATCAGATGCATTACACTAATAAACAATATGCAGTTAATTTCAGTGTATTTATAAAGCCGCGTCAGGAATGTGGAGCTAAGAAAGAAAGGATGAGCACACAGGAACAGTAGTTTGACCATTCTGTGGACCATTATATTGTTACAGGTTAATTGCAATCAGATGCATTAAATTTATGAACGATATGCGGGTAATTTCAGTGTATTTGATAAAGCCGCCGCTCGGATGTGGATACAAGAAAGAGTGATCACACAGGAACAGTAGCACTGCTTTGACGCTGGGTGCCGCCAGTCTGCAAAACCGAGCGGAGAAATTGCGTACGCCAAGGTATGAGTTACCGTGGAAATGTGCGTGGCTTTACTCCAAGTTTAGGTTTTATACATCGCGATTTGAGCGTGGAAAGGTTCGTACGCAACATTTCTGTGCGTACGCACCGTTTATACATGAGGCCCCTGATGACTACAGATCAGTAGCACTTACGTCTCACATAATAAAGATCTTGGAGAGACTGGTCTTGGACTATATATAAATCCTCTTGTGGTAGATCACCTAGACCAGGGGTAGGCAATGTCGGTCCTGGTGAGCCGCAGTGGCTACAGGTTTTCATTCCAACCCAGTTGCTTAATTAGAAACCAATCATTGCCAATCTCAGACCTTATTTAATTTTATGGCTTGTTAGTCTGTGCAATGTAAGGCTCTTATATCGTAGATTTATTTTCCTTTCCAAGGATATCATCCAAATGATTTGAAGCCTAAAACAGATAATTTTCAGTCTGTCACATTTTTCTATTAGGTGTTTTATTAAATCAAACCGTGCATGATGAACACACACAGATGTAATTGGAAAAAAAGCTAGCTGGAGAACTGCTGGCTGCTTTGTCTTTTACATCTTATTGCTAATAAGGAGCAATTAAAACACTGAATGCAGCAGCTTAAGATTGAAATAAGCAATTAAGGTTGGAGAACCTTAACAAGCGAGACCACTAAAATGAAGCATCAAAATGTCACTTAAGCAATATGTGCTTCATCAGCAATAATTGAGTTCTCGTTAAGGAACTGGGTTGGAACAAAAACCTGCACATACTGCGGCTCTCCAGGACCAACATTGCCCACCCCTAACCTAGACCCACTGCAGCTTGCCTTTTGGACAAAGATAGGAGTGGAGGATACAATCATCTATCTACTTCACAAAGCTTATTCTCACCTGGATAAAGCTGGCAGCATTGTGAGGATTGTTTTTTGAATTCTCCAGTGCCTTCAGTACCATCCAGTCATCACTGTTAAGGGGTAAGCTTAGAGATATACAAGTGGATGAGCTTATGGTGTCCTAGATAATGGACTATCTGCAGGGCAGATCACAGTTTGTGAAGTTCAAGGACTGTGTTTCTGATACATTAGAGCACCACATGGAACAGTCCTGTCTCCTTTTCTCCTCACTCTGTACACCTCTGACTACACATACAACACCAGGTCATGTTACCTGCAGAAATTCTCAGATTATTCTCCACTTATAGGTTGTATTGATAAAGGGGATGAGACAGAGTATAGGAGTCTAGTGGAGAAGTTTGTTTCCTGGTGCAAAGATAATTGTCTGTATCTTAACATCAGCAAAACCAAGGAACGGTTTATTGACTTTTTGCCACAGCAAAGAACCTGTATGTCACTTTTCAAGGAATGGACACTGCTTTCCTTTAATGTGGGAAGTGACATCTTTCACATCTTCTACAACTCTGTGATGGCCAGAACAATTTTTTATACTGTTGCATGCTGGACTGGTAACATCACTTCCAGAGAGTCATATAAAGGTTTGGGGCAGCCACCTGTATAATTTGGTTTTCTGGCTGCAAAGTTGCTTTCAATTGATACAGCACTGATGTGCACAAAACCGAGTCCAAATCAGAACTGAGGGCAGTGGGAAAAGGTGGAGGCTTTTAAAGGGGAAGACAGGAAAGGGGTCGGGCTCATGTAGGTCTTCTGCCATTGGTGCGAGCCCGGACGTGACATCACAGGGACTGGAGCCGGCAAGGTCTCCTTCCATTGGCTCCATCCTGGAATTGACGTCAAGAAGACCAGGTGGAATCTCCCGTGAATGGTCTGCAGGCAAGGGAGAAAAAGAGTCAGTGCACTCTGCCACATCCCGGTATGTCTCGGAACTGTCCCTACTCAAGCCCTTTAGCTGCCACCCATATGCACATGTGTGACAATATATATTGTGATGGACGACCTGCTATGGACTCCGGTCGCCACCCCCAGGCCGCTAGGAGGAGCCCTCCGGACAGCATGATGGTGCCCCGAATGCCAGCAGGGCCTCATGGACTATGTAGTTTTTATACACAGCCCTGCTGGATACCTTGGGGGCCACCAGGCATTGCTGTAGGGGGGCTCGTAGGCTCGCATGTGCCCTATAACCCGGGAGTACGTCACGGTCACATGACAGGAAGAAACGACGTGCTCCCGGGTTGAAGAAAAGGACTGTTTACCCTGACCCGGAAGGGAAAAGGAACTGTGGACTGTTGAACGGGAACACCTCCGTGTCAGGGTGTATAAAAGGACTCTGGGAAGCCCAGTACACTGAGCTGAGCTGGGAGGAAGGGTGTCAAAGTGTCTGGGAGTGTGGAGGATTGATTATTGATTGTTTATTGCTTTATTATTGAGTATTGTGGAGAGGAGGGTGCTTTGTGCACGTTATTGTCCTAATAAATATTTATATTTGGACTTTTACCTGGTGTCTGGAGTCGAGTCAGAGGGTTCAAGAGGACGGCAAGGGCCATAATCTATCACAATATATATATATATATATATATATATATATATATATATATATATATATATATATATATATATACACACACACATATGTTTGTGTGTGTCTGCGCTGTGAATCTGTTTGTGCATTCAGTAGATAGGTGATATATCCTTTTCTTTTCCTTTCTGTCTTTCTTTTCTGTTTCACCATTTTCTGGGGGGTGTATTATAGAAGGGTTCAAGGAGGTGGGTATATTAATTAGTGTTTGTTTAGTTGGTACGGATTTGGGGAGGATTGCTTAAGGGGTGTTTATAGTTTTTTTGATTGATTTATAATATATATTCTTGTTTGTTTAAACAATTTCATTGCTTGGGTGTTTATTAGCTTTTATAAATTCATAAAGGACATCTCCAGCTGAGGGGATCAAATTGGGGCTAAGGTTCTGTCTGGTTCCATTCCTGATATTAGTTTTTCCTAACAGTAGGAGATTTTTGTGTGTGCCGAGCTCCTCATCATACCTTAAGAGGAACTTGCTACAGTTTATTGATTTTTTGCCGCAGCAAAGAACCTGTATGTCACTTTTCAAGGAATGGACACTGGTTTCCTTTAATGTGGGAAGTGACATCCTTCACATCTTCTATAACACTGTGATAGCCAGAACAATTTTCCATACTGTGGTATGCTGGACTGGTAACATCACTTCCAGAGAGTCCTATTGAATTAACAAGTTAATTGAAAGGACCAGTTCAGTTATGGGATGTACTCCGGACCCCGTGGAGATAGTAGCAAAGAGGAGAATGAAGACACTATGAACAATGCTGCACATCCTCTCTCTGACACAGTAACTCTAAGTACTTTCAGTCAATGATTTATTCAGCAGTGTGTCAGGAAACGCTACTGGGACTCCATTATACCAACAGCAATATGTCTGCCTAATGCCTTACTGGGATTGGGACTGCCAAATCAGAAGTTTTCTTTCTTTTTAAATTTCCTTTCTTTATTCTGTCATTCCAGAGTCATTCTCGTATGTTTTCATACTATAGTGTATATATAAATATATATATATATATATGTATTTATTTATTTACTGTATCTATCTGTTGTATTTATTTATTCAAAGAGCTTCTGTGCAAACCCAGATTTCCTTCTGGGGACAAAATTAGTTTCTTTTAACATTTTTATATATAGTGGATTCAGAAAGTATTTGGATCCTTTTACTTTATGCATTGTTTATTGTGCTGTAGGTTTCAATTTTAAAGGGATAAATTTGCCACATTTTTCCATCAATCTACACTCAATAACTAAAATGGAAAAAAGAAAATATGTTTTCAGAAAAGTTTATAATTTTGTTACAAATCAAAAATTGAAATCTCTCATTTAAGTATTCAGACCATTTGCTGTGGCACTCCCAATTGTGGACGGGTACATCCAGTTTGTTTTAATTATCCTTGAGATGTGTCTGGAACTGGTTTGGAGTCTAACTGAATTGATTGGGCATTGTTTAGAAAGGCACACACCTGTGTATATAAAGCCCCACCATTCACTCTGCAGGTCTATACAAAACCAAGTCATGAATTCCAAATAATACTAAGTAAACCTCTAATCAAATTGTGGTGATGCTTATGTCAGGGCAAGGATCTAAAATCCTTTGAAAAAGCTGTTTGTGTTTCCAGGAGTACAGTGGCCTCAATAATTGTCAAAAGTTTGAAATCACCAGGACTCCTACTAGAGTTGGCCATCTAGCCAAACTGAGTAAACAAACAAATAGGTCCTTGATGAGGAAGGTGACCCAGAATCTGATTATTATTCTAGCAGAGCTTCAGACGTCCTCTACTGAGATGGGGGAACCTGTCAGAAGGATGATCATCACAGAAGCACTCCATCAATCAGGTGTTTATGTAAAAATGGCTAGACGGTAGCCACTCTTGAAAGGCATATGACAGTCTGCTTGAAGTTTGTCAAATGGCATTTTAAGATTCAATGGTCTAATGAGACAAAATTAAACTCTTTGGGTACTATACCTGGAAAGGACAAGGCCCTGCTTTATCTCTCCCTTCTATCCATTTAGTCGTGTCCAACCCTTATATACTCTGTAGGCCAGTCCTCACCATGCTTCCGTTTTCCATGGCTTCTTTCAGTTACTTGATACTCATTCCCATGTCATTCTTGATGGCATCCAGCAAACGTGCCTTTGGTCTCCCTCTCTTCCTTTTACCACTGACCATTCCGATAAGCATCTCCTTTTCTAGTGAACTCACCTTCATCAAATATCCAAAATAGGTCAGTTGCTATCTGATGATCTTGCCTTCCAGGGACAACTCTGGGTTTATATAATCAAGGACATCTTTGTTGGTGATCCTAGCTGTCCATGGCATTCGTAGAAGTCTTCTCCAGCACCACAGCTAGAAGGCATCGATTTTTCTTCTATCTGCTTTTACGAGTGTCCATATTTTGAGATTTGGAACACAATGGCAGTGATCAGTCTTTGTTTGATGGTGACTGAGACTTCCTTGTACTTCCATATTTGGTCCATGCTCACCATGGCTGCACACCCCAGTGCTAATCAATGCTTGATCTCTGCTGTCGAACCACCAATGTGATCAATGAGGGACCTAAGGAGAACAAAGCTGTCAACAACTTCTGTTTCTTCATTGTTGATCTTTATGTGGATATTCTTGTTGCCGGTAGTCATGATCTTGGTCTTCTTGATGTTCAGGTAACGTCTCATCTTCTCGCTTTCTTCTTTCAGCTTCAGGATCAGCTTTTTGTGGTCCTTCTCACTCTCTGCCAGCAGGGTAGTATCATCTGCATATCTCAGTTTTAACCCGAACATTTGAATCATCCAAGTCCAGCTTAATCGCCTACCTAATAATAATAATTTCACCTGCTGCTTCATCACCTGCCTAATAACATCCCTACAGTGAAACATGGTGGTGGCAATATGATGCTATGGGGGAAATTATCAATGGCAGAGACAGGGAGACTGGTCAAAACTGAGGGAAGGTTGAATGCAGCCAAACACAGAGAAGTCCTTGAAGAAAACCTGCTCCAGAATGAATGCAACCACAAACTGGGGTGACAGTTCACCTTTGTTCATAGCATGTTTTACAGCTGTGTTATACATATTATCTCAGTCTTTATGAGCTCAAGCACTTACTTGCATGTTTGTTAGCATTTGTCATAGTGACCTCATTCTCTTCATATGGCAGGGTTCCATGAGATCGGTGGAATTAAGGATGCCCATTGGACCACTCTAATGATGGTCTCACCTGTTATTTACAGGAAATTACCAAACAACAGTTTGAGTCAGAACTGCAAAAATTAATCCACAAATTACATAGATTGCACTGTAACCAGAATTTTCTTTGTACCTAAAGTGAAGTCACTTAATATCACATGGAAATTACTTCTTTGTTATTATGTAAAGTTGCTATTCTTGTCGAATAAAATGAAACTATCATTTGAAAGTTGTCATTTGGTATCCCCACATTACATATATGTAGTAACAATATCAGGAGGAACAGAACATCAATTTAGAAAAAAATTAAGAAATGTAAAAATGGATAAATGCTTAGAAAAACAGCTGAATGTTTACAGAGGAATGGCACAGTGGTAGCGCCGCTGCCTTGCAGTAACACAATGGTTCTCAAACTGTGGGGCATGCCCCCCTAGGGGGGCACGAAGTAACAAAAAGGGGGACGCGAAGATGTGAAAAAAAGAAAACAAGAATCGAAAATATGAAAAATACATCTATTGAAACCAAAACAAATTAACTTAAACTACATTCTGATGCTAGAAAAATAAATATAGAGTTAGATAAATGTCGATAAAAGTTAAGTAGGTATAAAAAATATGCATCTATGATATATCATTAATTTAAAAAGAACAAATTGGTATTAGTGGGCCCTTTTCAAAAAAACGTTAGGGGGGGCACGATTAAAACTGTTATGAAAACTCAGGTCGCAAATACTTATGTTGACTTAGGAACGTTGTTAAATGCAGGCAAAATGAAACATCTAATATATGAGGCTGAATGTGTGTTTGTCTGGAATGGAAGTCTGGACTTAATTAAATATATGGTATTCAGAATATTATTAAAAAAACAAAACAACGGACAATAAAGTCAGTTAAAGTAGACATTAGCTAACTATATAAAATACTCAAAATGTTTTAAGTGAAACATGGAGAGCTACAGTACAGTAATCCCTCGCTATATCGCGCTTCGCCTTTCGCGGCTTCACTCCATCGCGGATTTTATATGTAAGCATATTTAAATATATATCGCGGATTTTTTGCTGGTTCGCGGATTTCTGCGGACAATGGATCTTTTAATTTCTGGTACATGCTTCCTCAGTTGGTTTGCCCAGTTGATTTCATACAAGGGACGCTATTGGCAGATGGCTGAGAAGCTATCCAACTTACTTTTCTCCGTCTCTGTCTTGCGCTGACTTTCTCTGATCCTGACGTAGGGGGATTGAGCAGGGGGGCTGTTCGCAAACCTAGACGATACGGACGCTTGTCTAAAAATGCTGAAAGATATCTTCACGTTGCTACCTTCTGTGCAAGCTGCTTCCTGAAGCGACATGCTGCACGGTGCTTCGCATACTTAAAAGCTCGAAGGGCACGTATTGATTTGTGCTTGTTTGTTTTTCTCTGGTTCTCTATCTCTCTCTCTCTCTCTGCTCCTGACGGAGGGGGTGTGAGCTGCCGCCTTCAACAGCTTTGTGCCGCGGTGCTTCGCATACTTAAAAGCTAAACAGCCCTATTGATTTGTTTGCTTTTTTTCTCTGTCTCTCTGACATCTGCTCCTGACTTGAAGAGGAAGATATGTTTGCATTCTTTTAATTGTGAGACGGAACTGTCATCTCTGTCTTGTCATGGAGCACAGTTTAAACTTTTGAAAAAGAGACAAATGTTTGTTTGCAGTGTTTGAATAATGTTCCTGTCTCTCTACAACCTCCTGTGTTTCTGCGCAAATCTGTGACGCAAGCATGACAATATAAAAATAACCATATAAACATATGGTTTCTACTTCGCGGATTTTCTTATTTCGCGGGTGGCTCTGGAACACAACCCCCGCGATGGAGGAGGGATTACTGTAGTGGGATCAGCACCATGGAGAGAGCACAGTCATTCCTTCCTACTATTGAGCCTTTCCAAGTACATTTACTGTAGGTGGCTAAACCTCCAGTTAAAGCATCTATCTATCTATCTATCTATCTATCTATCTATCTATCTATCTATCTATCTATCTATCTATCTATCTATCTATCTATCTATCTATCTATTATATACTACCTTTCCTATCTATTATATACTACCTTTCCTATCTATCTACATCCTTTCCTATCTATATATCAGACAATTTTCTTAAAATTTGAAATATGTGTTCACAACATGATTAATTTCTAACATGATATATTTTACATTATGATAAAAGAAGAAATCAGCTTGTTTTCTTACACAGTTTCTGTAATATCAACATCTTAGAAGGAGAAATTAAAGGTTACATTATATGGTAGACATTTTGGAATATGTCAAAATATGTCTAGAATTGCTGGATTGATTAATTTTAAATATTGTATCATTTTTATAGTTTGCTTAGGCATTTGGCTGTGCAAACTTTTCAGTTTCATTTAGTTTTTTCTTTAATAGTATAGTTTAATAATAATAATACTAATAGTTTAATAATTCTTTTTATTACCTGGACTAATTCTGAAGATTAATTTATCTTTTTAATCACGCATCACTATAGTGATTTCTTCAACTTTAGATTTTCTAATTTCAATTTACTGTATAAACCCTACCTGGCCAAAGGTCTGTGGACACCTGCTCATCACATTTATATGTATTTGTTGATTATTCCATTCCAAAACCATGGGCTTTAATATGGAGTTGCACCCCCCCACTCCCTTTTGCAACTATCCACTTTTCCACTCTTGTGAAAGTTTTCCATATGATTTTGGAGTGTGTCTGTAGGAATGTTTGCCCATTCAGCAAAAAGAGCATTTGTGCAGACAGTTATTGATTTTGGGCGAGAAGACCACACTCACAATCGGCCTTACAATTTATCCTAAAGGTCTTCAATAGGATTGAGATTAGGGCTCTGTGCTGGGCATTCAGGTTTCTCCACACCAAACTTGTCAAACCATGTTTTCATGGACCTAGCTTTGTGAATAGAGGCACAGTCATGTTGGAACAGAAAAGGGCCTTACCCAAAATGTTGCCAAAGGGGCATAAGGGCACAATTGTCTAAAATGTCTTTATATTATGCTACATTAGCAGTACCTTTAGCTGGAATCAAAGGTCCTAAACCAAACCCTGAAAAACTGCCCCAGACCATTATCCCTCCTCCACCAAACTTTAAAGTAGGCACTAAGCAGTCTGGAAGGTGGCATTCTTCTGACATCTGTCAAACTTAGATCTGTCCATCAGACTGACAGATAGAGAAGTATGATTCATCACTAGAGATAATATGTTTCCACTACTCCAGAGTCCAATAGTGGAATGCTTTACATTACTCACGCTGACAGCTGGCATTGAGCCTTTTCATCGTAGGCATGTATGCAGCTGCTTGGCCATGGAAACTCATTGAAACTCCTGAAAAACGGTTCTTATACTAACGTTACTCCCAGAGGCAGTTTGGAACTCTGCTGTGAGTGATGCAACAGAAGTAGGCAATTTTTCACACACTATGTTCTTCAGCACTTGGTGGCCCCACTCTGTGAGTTTGTGTGGTCTTCCTCTTCATGGCTGAGTCATTGTTCCCTTTGCCATAGTGAAAGGCCTGGCGCCTTCCTATATGTATTACCACATACCCCAATCACACCAGTCCTCGCATGCTTTGAATTAAGCTACTCTTCACTTACTCTTTAATACATGAAACAGCAAAATGTACAAGAAACGTTTTTGTGGCTGAAGGACTGTAAAGTAAATCATTTGAAAAGAAACTAAAAATATTTAACCTAATCACAATTTGCCTAAAACAATATTATTATGTGCAAAATCAGGACAACATTCAGGTTTTTTGCATTTCTAGAGCTCCAATGGAATACTAACAAAGTGAGCAGAGTGGAGACGTTTCAGCAAAAAAAAAAGGATTTGGTCTCTTTTATCAACCCTAATGGCGATTAACATAATGTATAAATAGTATATTAGTGAATAGCCATACTAATATGATGGCATTTTCACAGTATGTTTAATTTATCAAAATTCAATTTAAGGAATACGTCTTTTTCGATAAAAAAAAATATATAATTTAAAAAATGTTTTTAAAATATTGTTTAATAACTTGTAGTTAATGTGTATAACCACCAGGTGGTGCCAGCTTTCTTTTTAGCTTAAAATGGAAGAACGTACAACATGTCAACATTAGCTTGTGACACATTTTACGAGCCGCTATTACTAAAAATCATAAAACTGTGTTTACTAGGTTGAGAAAAAAAATAAATGAAAGAAGGAGGGTGATTTTAAATAAAACCAAGTTGCTTGTAAGTACAATGTCAGATGAAGCTAGCTAACAAATAAATTTCTAAAAAACAATAGCTCTTGCTCTATACTTCTGTCAATGGCGTTTTCTATAGAGTTAGTTTACACTGATCTTATTATATTTTTCCCATTTTTCCTTAGCTGATCTTTATTGTTTTATATTGTAAAGAAAAGCACACCCATTTACAAAAAGGAGTATTATATTGTACACAGTTAATTAATCAATTGCTGTTTTCTACACGGACGGCATGGTGGCTCAGTGGGTTCGCTTCCCGGGTCCTCCCTGCGTGGAGTTTGCATGTTCACCCCATGTCTGCATGGGTTTCCTCTGGGTGCTTCAGTTTCCTCCCACAGTCCAAAGACATGCAGGTTAGGTGCATTAGCGATTCTAAATTGTCCCTAGCGTGTGCTTGGTGTGTGTGTGTGTCCTGCGGTGGGCTGGTTTGTTTCCTGCCTTGCGCTCTGTGTTGGCTGGAATTGGCTCCAGCAGACCCTCATGACCCTGTAGTTTGGATATAGCAGGTTGGATAATGGATGGATGGATGTTTTCTACACTTACAGCCTACACACCTTCACATAGCTGATGCCCCAGGATGTTTGTGCAGCATAGCTGTGTACTTGATGGTTAATGCCCATCCTTAATTAAATATTAGAGAAGCAGCTGATGGGAATCATGGGCAGAGTCTGACATTGGAGTGTGGGTGTGGGAGCAGACAAATATAAAATAATTCTATTTTAATAGAGTCACAACTGTAATGATACATATCTATCTTATCCCATGTCACATATCCTAAATTTTTTGCAATACAAAGTTATTATATAACCTAAATTTCACTGACAATAACACGTTTAAAACTTACGTAAAAAAAAGAGTATCGTTAATGATACTGAAATAACAGGAAACTTTATATCTTTTTAGTTTGTTTGTCAGTTGTTATTTGTACTTGTGGTGAAATTAATATGTTCAAATTTTTAAACAAGTTAGAAAATGTATGCATAGCATAATATTCAGGTGTTCTTGGACTGGTTTACGTATTTTGAAAGACAAGCAGGTTAAGTGGGTTGGTGATGGTAAATTGGCCCCTGATGTGTGTATGTGTGTGTGTTCACCATAATGGGCTGGCGTCCTGTTCAGAGATTCTTCCTGTCTTGCATCTGATGCTTGCTGGGATAGGCTTCCCTGCAACCAGATAAGTGGGTTTATAAGTGGACCTGACAATGTCTGGATAAGTGGATTAGGAAGGGTAGAGGGGTAGTGCAGGAAGACAGGAAAGGGAAAATTTTAATTTCTGTTTCAATTTCCTGATCTCTTGCAATAGTGCTACTTATATTGTAAGGTTTTATGGACTTTGGGTTGGTGCAGGTAATAAATAATGAAGGCAGTTGGCAGAGTAAAATACATGCAGGTAAATACTGGTACTACTATACTGGTAAAGTCTGATGGCAGTCAAGGGTTTAACCATGGGTAGAAAAGCACAAGAGGCAACCAAGTCAACCCCAAATGCGTGAAGAGGGGCCATAAATGTTGGTTTGTGAACAGTTTATGCAAAGGCACATGTGCTCTCACTTGGGCAGAAGTGGTTATCCTGGCACCTGTGGTATGTTAACTTTCAAATTTTTATGTTAATTGTATAGCTGCATATGCTTAAATAGATAGTTTGGGACAGTGGTCTAATTAGCAGTTAGACACAAAAAGTGTACAGCTTAAGAAAATAATTCACACAATAGACTTAAATTGCAGTAGGTTAGGTTAGTGGAAGGTGTGGACTTGTCTCATTTTGAACCACCAGATCTGATGACATATGAAGACTGCAGAAAGCTAAAGAAACAGTTGAAGCAAGTCGGAGCAGATACAAATCATCAGGAGCGCATCCAAGTTCTTCAGATCGTCTTTGAAATAAAGAAGATATGTAATGGACAAATGGTCACGCACAACTTTTACCACTGGGAGAGCAATCACTGCAAATCAAAGCACAAGTTATTCAACAGACTCTTCAAAGAATTAAGACTGTTTATTATAATATTAAGACATTGTACAAAAGATTTATCGGGGTGGAGTGCTGTGATGTGAAATTTTGCATACAAGTTGATACATATTTTGTATGTCTTTATTTGCAACATAGGCAAAGCAATGTAATATTAGTGTTACATTAGTGAGAAACATTCTTGTCTTCCCTCCTAGGACTAAGTTAGGAAAGTGAATTTTACGACAAGGTTGGGGGAAGTGCCTCAGACAAGTTTGGTAAAAGTTTCTCTGCTGTTTCTCAGTCAACCCCCCACAGTAAAGCTAGACTGCCTAGCTGCGAAGCTTTACCTTAACATATGGTTTTGTGGGCAGGTTCCCCCATTGGTCTGAAGTATGGCTGTTTGGAATTGGCTTGTATCAAAAGCTTTTAAGTACCATGACACCCTATTGGCTGTAGGATTTGGACAGAAAACCTATAAATGTGCTTGCTTTACCTTTCTCAATTTTCAAATGTACTTTGCATATTGTAATAATTTATGAATATTATTAATAATACATTATTTAATTTGTAACTTGACTCCTACTTATCTTTTACTACACCTAACTGCTTGAGGTTATAGATGTAGAAGGGAAGGTGGGGAGAAGTTATATGGTACAATACCTTATAAACAGTGGTAACTCTGGGAGATTTGAGGCATTCTGACAAAGGCTACATATTAATAATACAAAAGGGGAAAGTAGAGCAATATATTACTTTACCAAGACAAAACAGATGGCTACGGTAAGGCTCCCTCTCCAGACCTAGGCTTGGGTCCCCAAAGGCCATGGCACTCACAATGGGGCTGACAGTCCAATCTTCTGACTCCTTTTGCCTTCCTGGGCTTCTGTGGCCACCTGATCATCTCCAGTTCCCCCAAGTCACTCAGCTGGAGTGATCCACTACAGCAGCCCCCTGGGCATTGGCTACCCGCCCCTCTCCAGGGGCTCTCCAGACAGCTGCCTGTCTCTGCTCCCATTCCTGAGCTTGCTCGCACTGGCTCCTTTCATCTCCTGCCTTCTTCTCCCTCTAACCTCTGTTGTATTCTCTTCCTTTTAGATCTTGCACTCCCTTTAATAAACTTGGGAGCGGTTGCAGAAAATCACAAAATTAGGTTATTGCAATATAATGGTATATAACTGGAAAACTTAAAGATGAATTTTTTGATCAGCAGGCTAAAATCCACCAGATTTGCCGAAAAGTGTTCAGGAACCAAATTCTTCAATGTCTAGTATAATTGTTGTTTCTGAAGCTTTGTTTTTCTGGAAGCAAGAGAAGCCAGTGGCACTTCTGCTGTCCAGTTTTAAACTGCAGGGTCCCATTTTGCTTAGGGCCCAATTGATACACTTTCCTGGTCTGATGCAGATTATTTGAATGATAGATGGCAGAGTACTGCGGTGGGTTGGCACCCTGCCCGGGATTGGTTCCTGCTTTGTGCCCTGTGTTGGCTGGGATTGGCTCCAGCAGACCCCTGTGACCCTGTGTTCGGATTCAGCGGGTTGGATAATGGATGGATGGATAGATGGCAGAGTAATGAGGTCACTGATAACTTGATTGACTTGAATCAGCTGGATGTGGAAGTAGCTAATGGCCATTTTCATCTGCAGTCTTCAATCTTCAACCACTATGGATGTACAGTGGAACCTCGGTTCACGAACGTCTCGGTACACGTACAACTCGGTTTACGACCAAAAAGTTTGCCAAACTTTTGCCTCAGTTCACGACCACACACTCGGTATACGAACAAGCCAGGTTCCCTTTCAGTTTGTTCATGTTCAGTCTCTCCCTGTGCATTTCCTGTGCAGCGAGCAAGAGAGAGAGCGAGAGAGCGCGACACACACACACACACCCACACACACACACACACACACACACACACACACGCACGCACGCACGCACGCACACACGCACGCACACACACACACACAGAGGCAGCACGAGAGACAGAGGCACACACATAGGCAGTGTGAGACAGAGAGCCGTGCACACACACAGGAGCATGCGCGAGAGAGGCGTGCGCACACACACAGGAGCGCTCTAGAAAGACACACTGTGAGCTGCGAAGCTGATCGCACCCCCAGAGAATACAGACGCCCCTGGGAAAACCCCTAAGAAACACTGACAGACTACCTTCACATTCCTCCTTTGCCTTCTGGCCGGCTCTGTCGCATACACATACACGAGCGCGCTAGAGAGACACACACAGGCGCTCCAGGCTCGTGCTCCAGGCTCGCAAAAGAGAGACGCACGCACACACACACAGGCGGGGGAGAAAGCGAGAGAGAGAGAAAGAGAGAGAGAGTGAGAGACGCATAATGTAGAGAAGGCTTGTTTTTGTTTTCAGTTCTATTTACAGTGATCGGTTCGTAGCCTGCATTGTTGCAATGTTACTTTTCTTGGTGGTTTATTAAATTACGGATTTTTCAAATGTTCATTTTTTTCCCCTGTGCTTAAAACTCATTAAAAAAAGTGTTTTTAGCGAGCGGTTCCTAGCACTATAGCGCGAACTATTGCAGTGTTAGTTTTCTCTGTTGTTCAAGGTTTTCTCAGTGTTATTCAATGTTTTTACATTTAGTTTACCATTACGCTGTGCATTCTATGGTATAATTAACTATATTTGTGCTTAAAGACTAAAAAATATATATATTTACATACAGCTCGTACGGTCTGGAATGGATTAATTGTATTTACATACAATCCTATGGGAGAAATTGCTTTGGTTCACGACCAACTCGGTTTACGACCAGAGTTTTGGAATGAATTATGGTCGTGAACCGAGGTTCCACTGTACATTGAAAGAAGCACACTTGCATTGGGTCTTATAGAACCATTTAACTTTATTTTCAGCTTTAACAGAAACTGAAGTTCTTGTGAACATCAGAAACATATGAGGTCAAGTTCACCATTGTGCTGCATCTGGTTTGGCAAACAACAGCTTCAAGATCACCTCCTTACCTGACACTAAAAGAGGATCTGGTGTTTGATCCTTAGGGCAAATTTCAGTGGGCATCTTCTGCTTTTGTGAGTCATGCAATTTCCCAATAGGCCTCATTCTTTTATGAAGCTGCACAAAATAGCAGTAGTAGGTTTGAAAGGACCAAATCATTTTCATCTCCCTACTTGATTAGTTGGGCATAAGATTACATGTATGGTCATAATTTCATACTGATTGTCCTGTCACTGTACAGGTTGTGCTTATGATATGTGGAAAGATTTGTCAAATAACGTGTGTCCGTTATTGTTCTGTTTTTAAAGTCTTATTCTAGGTTGGATCTTTGATTGTGGGTTATGTTTTCCAAGCCATCCCACTCAACTGAACTGAAGGTGATATGGAATGCAAAATTTTTTTTTTGTTTTGTTTCATGGCCAGGAGCTTCTGAGTGAATTTGTGAGGAAAGACTCAAAGTGGCTTTTACCCACCTTGTAATTGCATTATTGATCACCAGTAGAGAAAATATAAAGTACTGTATGTATGAATGTTTTCCCAAAGGCTATGGGAGAGTGAGATGTTGTCTAGACAGATTTTCATTCCTTAGGCAGTGTTGACCTTCGAACGTGGCCAAACCTGTGACGAATATAGGTAAGCTTTTGTGGCCTCACCAATTAGGTGAAGTCAACTGGTTGTCCTTCTGTGTCAATGATATGCTAATCTATGCACTTTATCAAACAGCTGCACAGCAATGTTATCCCACTTTTTCCGACATTTAAAGTTCAGGTCATTGAATCAACCTGGCCTAATTAAAGCTTCTGCCTCCTTGTCTAATTCAAACAACTTGTCTAAAATCCTTCATCAGTGTCCTCAAGCTTTTCTCCTCTATTTTCCTGCTCCTGCAAGCTACTAGGCCTGAAATGAAGGAATGGATGAACAAATGAAAATGAAGGTGACCAGACAAAACATGAAATATGTTGGGTTCATACAATGAAATAAATGTCAACGTAAATTTAAGAATCACTGCTTTTTTTTTTTTAATTTGCATCTTCCATACCGGTCCCACTTTCCTGATTTGGAGTTGAAAGTTTAGGTACAGAGCTTTGTGACAAATTGTGACAAAAAAGATTATGCTAGTTACTAAATACTGAATTAGCACAGATAAAGATACAGGATTGACAGAACACACAGAAAGTGATGTAAAAAATGGAAACCAATAATATCTGTTCATTAGTTAATTGTCAGTAGACAACATGGGAAATGAAAATTGTAATGATAGGATGTCAAAGACAAGGTCACACACAGGCACAGTCCTGGAGACCTCTGCCAACTGGCCATCTATGTCCTCCTGGGCATTCTATAGAAGAGTCTGTGCTGGGTTGTGCAATCTGATGAGACAATATTTTCTTTTGATGATTCCAACACTTTTAGTATTTGAGATGATTTTTTTCATAGGCAGCAACACAGCTTGGCAGTAGAGCAGTGGCACAAAGTGCCACATCAAGATACCAAATAAATAAACAGAATAGAAAGCAGTTAGTAATGGCTTCTAAATACTGTATTATTTATTTGTCTATACAAATTACTGAGTAGGTGGAAATACATGTTGCCCAGCTAATCAGCAGCTCTAGTCAGGGTATACTAGCCTGAAGTAGTAAGTTTTCAGTCAGATTTTAAAGCTGAGACTGAAGGGACATCTCTTATATTAGGAGGCAGAACATTCCACAGATTTTGGGCCATGTAACTAATAGCTCAAACTCCCCTGTTATTTTATTAATCCATGGAATTCTAAATAGACTGGCATCTTGAGATCTTAATGTGCGCTCTGGTTTGTAGGTAATGATATGTTCAGATAGGTAAAAAGGGCTTTGGCCATTAAAGGCTTTATTTGTTAAAAGGTGGATTTTGAAATCTGGCATAAGTTTAACTAGGAGAACAGGCGTTATGTGTTTGTAGTTTCTGGTTCATATCAAAATTCTTGCAGCAGCCTTTTGAATTAACTGAAATTTGCATAAAGCACAATTTAGACAGTCAATAAACAATCCATTGCATTAGTCAATCATACCAGAGATAAATGCATTAATTAATTTCTTAGTATACTAGATATTTAGAAAATCTCTTCATTTTTCAACATTTATATGATGGAAAAAAATATTTTGGATAGTTTTGTAAAGTGTGATTTTATGGATATGGTAATGTCAAAGATAATGCCTAAATTACCAGCTGATTCAGTAAAACTAAAGATGAATTCAACTAAGTCAAAGAATGACAGAATGTTCTTGCAGTCAGCATCATTCCTCCAAAAGGTAACATTTGTTTTTTTATGTATTTGGATATAAGTGTGTAGTTCTCAAACATTCCACTCCTTTAAACTCACTGACACACCAAGTTAAGGCTAGCATTGGAGAAACGTCATTAGGTCTAAGGATTCTGAGAAATTAATTCATGCATTTATTTCTAGTTGGATTGACTACTGCAATGCGGTGTTCACTGGATGTTCAAATTGTTCTTTATACAGCCTCCAGTTAATCCAAAATGCTGCTGCAAGAATTATTACAAGATCAAGAAAATATGAACACATAACTCCAGTTCTTAAATCCTTACACGTAAATTTGAAATGGGTCTATAATTAATAGATGTATGTGGGTGTAGCTCTGACTTTTTAGGTAACGGTCTGATAACTGACACATGCATTAATATATAAATGCATTAAGAATTGTGCCATTTAGTAGTGAACTATTATTTGTAATGAACTGATATGTTTTATAAATCTGGTGAGGGCCTCCCTTGTAATGATCAGTTCTACCACCCATGTAGAGTCTCTTCCAGGCAGGAGTCTTCAGCACTGTATCCCAACCAGCTTGAGCTTTTCCATTTACATAACACTCTGACAACAGTTCTGTCAACTAGGGTTAAATCACAGACCTTTGGGACACTCAGATCTGGGGCTTCAGTGTGCATGTTCTCACCTAGGATAAGGGCGTATTGGCAGTCGCAACTGTGCACAGAGTTCTCATGTGGTTAAGCCACAGTGATGTGCACAATGTTGTGTTTTAATCTGTCTTCATAGGCAAAATATGCAGCATGTCACAAAGTGTACTGTTCTCCTCTGTGGCGATGTGAACGAAAGGCATGATTAACACTAGAATTACCAAAGCCTACAAAAAAACTCGTAAATCCGGCCCACCTTAAATCCCTTTGCACCTCTCCATCAGCGTCTTTTGTCTTGGAAATGTGCCGATCAAGACAAGCAACAAGCAGACTACTATTCCATCCCCCCACCGCCGCAGAACAGGCACAAATTTCTCCCAGTTCCAACCTTGATTATCTGGGAGTCAGGTACCTAGAGTTGTATAGGGAAATAATAGATTGTTATTTGGAACATGTGCATTTCATGTGTCTCTTTCTTTTTTTCTCCAGTGCTGCATTAACATCATGCACCAGAAGGCGTGAGCTTTTTCAGTGTGAGCAAGAACACGTAGGTGGCTAGTTGCTTGTGCTATAGCAAGCTTGAGCTGGCTGGCGGTGATCAACGCACATGTACTATGCAAGGCATGTACAGGATCCACTGAGAAAAGAAGAGTGTTCATAGCTCATCTTGCAGAGGAACTTCATCATCACTTCTTACAAGAAAAGGAGATGGAAAAAGAAAAGGAGGATGCAACATCGACAAGCTTCTGTTCCAAGACAGCCGCTTCCGCAGGAAAGTAAACTGAGTCAGTGTCAAGTGCCGTTTCAATGTAGTAGAAACCATAGCATAGAGAGAAGTGTGCGCATTGCAACAGGTACACATGTCGTAAATGTAGGAAGGAAGGTCCTTGGGTGTGTGGGAACTGTTAACATTTGAATCTGATGATTGCATATTGCGTGGAATTGACCTCTTTGTACTATTCTTTCCTCTGCATGTCCTGGAGTACAAAAGAAACACCACCATGCATCAAAATGTGGGGACTGGGCAAGATCTGAAAAAAAAAATACATAAACACGTTGTCACTGATTACAACCGGCAAGATGGTTTGCGAATGAATATGAATAAATGTGAATAATGTTGCATTTGTGCCACAATGTTTTCCGAAATGTACTATACAGGTCATAAAATGAATCATTCCAAATATCATATATACCTATGTTTCTGGTTTTTTTTTAGTGCAGCTTTGACATCATGGACCATAACGTGCATACTAATTCAGAATGAGCAGGAACACTCAATTAAACTGAATTAAAAAAAATCAAGTGACAATGAGACACGAATAAGGCAGATTCACCAGCGTTTGTGTGTCAGCTTTTATCCATTGTCTCAAAACACTGCTCACATCTACAGTTATTCCCAGTTTCAAATAAACACTAACAGTGTCAGATCCCTGGGGGGGCGGTAGTATGTATCATGATCATGAGTGTGAAAAAAGGTATAAAAAAAAATGCTAACTTTTAAACGTACTATAAATTTACACCAGCTGTTACAGACGCAAACCAAATGTATGTGTTTATTGTATAATATTAACAATAAGAGCAGCTCACTACTCAAAACGGTAAATATATGAGGCAGTCAGGATTGAAATGGGGGACTCTTGACTACAAGTCAGCAATTCTCACCGCTGCGCCATGGAAACTGTTGTATCATTTTTTAACCTTTTGTGAAAGTGTTTATTTGATCTTTGGACTTCAGGCTTCACATATTATATAGTTTATGTCTACATTTTGTCATTTATTACTAAAATATTGAAATGTTTCTGTTTTAACGATATGTTTACACAGATTATTGTAGAAACGGAACACACATGAAATCCATGTGTTCCAAATAACAATCTATTATTTTCCTATACAACTCTAGGTACCTGACTCCCAGATAATCAAGGCTGTAACTGGCAGAACTTTGTGCTTGTTCTGCATCAATGGGGGGATGGAATAGTAGGCTGCTTGCTGCTTGTCTTGATCAGCACATTTCCAAGACAAAAGACACTGACCAGGAGGTGCAAAGAGATTTAAGGTGGGCCGGATTTATGCGTTTTTTAGTAGGCTATGGTTATTCTAGTGTTAAAATTGATTTTGCCAATGTGGTACAGCTTATATGCAGCTGCAGAAAAGAACAGGTTTTATTTCAAAGTGGAGTTATTTCTATTTCACAATGCCATGTTTCCAAATGTCTCTTTTAAAGCCAGCACTGTTTATTTAAAAATGCCACTTTTCATGATGGTTTTGTGATTTGTCCATCAAGACCAACAGGCTGAACCTATTCTTAATAATTAATCATTTGCTGTTGATTACTATTGCCTGATTGTAAGTGTTAAGCTATTTTTCTCACATTCAAACAAGCAAAAATATCAAGACAGTGTGATAGATGGCCTGGAACCCTGCCTCGCCGGGATGCCTGGAGGAAGGACGGACCAGAAGACTATTATTCCCTGGGTGCCTGGATGGTCCTTGAACCCTGGAGGACAGTGCTTCCGGTACACCAGGAAGTGCTGACGGACCAGGGATGGTGTACGCCTGGAGTGCTTCCGCGTGCAATGGCAGCACTTCTGCCACACTGGGGAGTGCTACCGGAAGGTCATCATCGTGCACCTGGAGCACATCCGGGGCAAGATAAAAGGGGCCACCTCACTCCAATTGGGGAGCCAGAGTCGGGTGGAAAAGGACAGAGCTTGCGAGAGATGAGTGGAGGTGGCAACCACTGTAACTATTGTAAATGGTGTGAATAAAATGTGTGTGTGTTTTGAAAATCTGGAGTCATGTCTGTCTATGGCCAGGCTCTCTTTTACAGCAGTAAGTTTCAATAGCTATTTTTTTGTTTTGTTTTGTTCTTTATTTCGCCTTATACAATTTCTTGTATTAGGAATTTGTTAGTTTTCTCATACCCCTTGGGGTCAGAGCCCAGGGTCAGCCATTGTACAGCACCCCTGGAGCAATTACAGGTTAAGGGTCTTGCTCAAGAGCCCAGCAGAGTAGGATCTCTTTTGGCAGTGACGGGGATTCGAACCGGCAACCTTCTGGACACCAGCACAGATCCTTATCCTCAAAGCCACCAGACAAAATAAACAGAGATAATTTAACATACTGTAACAATATCAAGCCATGGGTGCATTTATTAAATCATAATACACTTTAAAAGACCAAAGATCTAGTTAAACATTCTTATTGTTACAATCAATGGGAAATGCCCATTAAAAGAAGACAGGCTGTTAGTATGTTCCACCTTCTTGATGTTTATCTGATTTAATTGGTATATCAGATTTGCCCTTGTCACTCTCATTCTGTCTTTGTCTCTTTCACTCTCTCCAGTTAACCAAGAACAACTCACAAATTCTGCAAGAGGCTATTTAATCTCTCTCTGAATGTCTCTGCCTATTGTCTTGAATGTTCTTAATGCTATTGAAATGCAGGTACGGCCTTCCTGTTCCCTTCAAACAGGTTACTGTCACTCAAGCATTTAGCCCGCCAATCTGAAACGCAGTCTGTTAACCACAATATGATGCTATTTTAAGATGATTGATGATACACTGACACTGCTCAGACAGATAATTGTTTTAAAAAAATATTCATGTCAATGAAGAGGTTCAATTTACGGTCAATTGTGCGTGTCACCTGGGATTTCCAACTTATGTGTTTTCTTTTCAGGCATTTTCTGTGCAGACAGTCTTAAACTGCTTGTGACATATTCATCAGTGTTATCATTTTGAAGGGCACTCATCCATCTAAATATTCCTAATATATTGTCAATTGATCTTAAAGTAGCAGCATGCGTTAAATAATCTCTTTCTATTCAAATTTAGTGTCCTGAGATTTTACCTGCACTTTTATCAGTTGATATGCAAGCACTGCTATTGATCTTTGGCAGCCTACTACCAACAATCAGGCAAAAGTAATTAAGAGTAAGGACTAGCCAATTTGAAGAGGTTCAGCCAGGTGATCTTGTCTTGATTGACAAGTGACGAAACCATGATGAAAAGAAGCATTTTAAAATAAATATTGCTGGTATTAATAGAAGCATTTGGAAATGTACCATTTGGAAAGCTCACATTGTGAAATAACAAAGGGTTTTTTAAAAAAAGGAGATTGTGAAATAAAACATGAAATTATTAAATACCTAATTTTGTGCTAAAATGAAATGGTGACATTATATTTCATAATAATTAGATAACTTTTCGCTAAAATTAGATGACTTTTTTTTTAATTATGAAGTTTTTCACAATTTAATGCCTCATTAAATATTATATATTCTAGCACTTTTGCATGTCAATGCACAACAAAGTTTTTGCTTCTTGAACAGTTTTGGGTGTTTCTTATCAATTGTTGTGTGGTGATCATGAATATCACATCCAAATTTACCCATCACGTATCGTTTCAGAGAAATCTTCAGTTTTGTCATAATTTTTTATTATATACATACCGTATATATTTGTATCCAAACATTTTCGCTTCCGTAAGTAACTTATCAACAACAGTTTGTGCAGCCTGGGCATGGTCCAGGTATGGAATCAGGCCAGGTTGGAAGCTGTTCTGTGGAAGTTGACATCCTGGGCAGGCCTGGGCAGGTCTGAACGAGCTTGACGCTGTCTCTGCACGCTATAAAGGTGGCTTGCATACACCGATCCTGCTCCTTTGGTTAATAGAGATAGTCAGTGTGTATGTATAGTATCATGTATAGTAAAGTATTGTATCTGTAGCAATATAACAGTAAGTAAGTTTGATGCTATAGATGTCTTGTCAATGCCGTAACAGCTGCGATACATTCTGCTGTATCTGTTGCGAATATACACTTGCACCTCAGAGACATTGGATGACTGCTCTTGTGAAAAAAGCTCATCATCTGTATTTCGGCTGCAAAATTGGTGATCAAGACAAGGAATGGGCGCCTCATATTTGCTGTGCGACATGTGCTGTTCTGGCTCAGAGGAACTCGAAAGACTGTGCCATTTGCTGTTCCGATGATATGGCGAGAACACAAAGACCATGTGACGGACTGTTACTTCTGTTTGACTAATGTATCTGGTTTCTCTGCCAAAAACAAGAAGTCAATTGAATTTTAATCTGCCTTCAGCAATGAGACCTGTGCCACATGACGACAGTCTTCCAATTCTGAAACCACCAGAGGATTGGACCTTAGACGAACCAGATGAAGAAACTGCAATGCAGGGTACTGACAGTGACATTGACCCGGATTTTGAACCGTGCTCATCAGGCAATCCACATCTGATAACACAGTCCGAATCGAACGATTTGGTCAGAGATTTGGGTCTGTCAAAAGCAAAAGCTGAGCTGCTGGGTTTGAGACTGCAGGAATGGTGTTTGCTGTCACCAGGTACAAACATTTCTGTGTTTCAAGGCTGACATCATGATATAACCAAATTTTTTGCACAAGTCGACAGTCTCTGTTTCTGTTGTGACATTGAAGGATTGTTCTCGGCCTTGGGTTATGATCACAACCCGGAAGAGTGGCGTCTCTTCATTGATTCGTCAATGTTAAGCCTGAAAGCTGTTCTGCTACACAATGGCAACGTCTATCCTTCAGTACCTGTTGGCTATGCAGCACACATGAAAGAAACATATGAGAATATGGAACTGTTGCTGAAGCACGTCCAGTTTAGCAGGTACAACTGGAATATCTGTGGAGATCTTAAAGTCATTGCTCTGTTAGTAGGACTGCAGCTCGGCTATACAAAGTACTGATGTTTCATCTGTGAATGGGACAACCATGCCAAAGAGCTGCACTATTCTCAAAAGAACTGGCCACTCCGTAAAAAGTTAGTTCCAGGACAGAAAAACGTGGCACATTAATCGCTTGTTGACCTGGCAAAGATATTTTTGCCTCCTCTTCACATAAAACTGGGACTCATGAAGAATTTCGTGAAAGTACTGAACAAAGAAGGCAAAGATTTTTGTTATTTAAGACAGATGTTCCCAAGAATAGCTGACGCCAAGATCAAAGAGGGCATTTTTGTTGGTCCCCAGATCAGACATGTTATGAGTGACAAGCGGTTTGAAGATCTGTTAGTTGAGCCGGAAAAAATTGCCTGGAAAGCCTTCAAAGACGTTGTTGACAATTTTCTGGGCAATTACAGAGCCCCAAACGTCATTCAGTTTGTAGACAAACTTCTCAAAGCATACAAGACAATGAAGTGCAATATGTCACTCAAGATTCATTTCCTCCACTCACACTTAGACTTCTTCCTCGCAAATCTCGGTGCTGTCAGTGACAAACACAGTTTAAAGGTTTCACCAGGACATTGCTATAATGGAGAAACGATACCAGAGCAACTGGAATCCGTCAATGCTTGCTGACTACTGTTGGACACTGGAATGTGATGCACCAGACATTGAATACAAAAGAAAATCAGGAACAAAACACTTTTAATTCTGTTGAATTTAATAGCTTATGCAAACATAAATGTGACTAAATACATTATTATCAGTAAACATATAAATGTCTGTTTCTCAGAGTTCCTACGTGATGCAGTAAAACCAAAACTATATTTGTGCATACCCAGTAGTTATCTGTCACAATCAGTAAAAAACTTTTCAGGAAGCAAGACTTTTCAAAAAAATTGTTGTGCGGTGATTATTTATTTCATAATTGCCATTTTATTTATGTTTTTTTTTAAAGAATAGTATTGAAAAATTGTTAGGTCTATGTGGGTTGCAGCCGATAGGTAGCACTTTGGGGGGTATAGACTTTGGTGAGCCTCTTCTGGGCCGGAAATTGAAGGTGTTTGCCTACTTTTCAAGCCTGTTTTTGAGATCTCACACCATTATACCATGTTACTGTCTTCATTTTTCATCCATCATTATTAGCCCCACTTTACTGACCACATTACCTACTAAAGTGCATCTGAGTAGAAATCTGCTGCATTCACTTACCTTATCTTTATTTCCTGTGACTCGGCCCCATTTGAACATAGTTCTCTGTCAAGTAGAAACATTTTCTAGAAGTGGTTCATTTAACAATATTTTAAGCATAATATATGTGCTTGAGATGTTGTGAGCATATGCAACTGAATACTAGGCATCTGGATCATGGGACAAAAGTAATTTAATTTTTTTTCTTTGCTGGTGTTTAATCTGGGTCTCTGTTGAAACCCATAGTATCAGAAATTTTGTGATCTCTGTTCTCTAAGAAAACATAAGATTTAAAGGATTTTTCAACCATTATTACAAACAATGTATTGTAAGTAGCAGATACATTTTTGGTGGAGTATTCTTTTTAAAAACACCTGTTAAATGACAATGGCACTAGAATATGTGCTTTATTGCCAGTATATATCTGAATGATAATGACCAGGAGATAAAACACAGTCAGATACA
Organism: Erpetoichthys calabaricus; assembly: GCF_900747795.2. Lineage (NCBI taxonomy): Eukaryota > Metazoa > Chordata > Cladistia > Polypteriformes > Polypteridae > Erpetoichthys > Erpetoichthys calabaricus. The sequence continues at coordinate 153,532,558 of NC_041399.2, forward strand.
AGTGAAGTTCAAAGCTAAAGGTCAAAATGATCTGACATCAAGATTTAAATCTCTAACACAAATTCGAAGAAACTATATCAAGAACTAATTTCTAAACCAAGAAAACAATGATCAAACATTTTTACTTGCATGCTAACACAGGGAATTGTCCGTAATCTCGGATACTCTGGAAATACATGCACCAACCTTTATACCGTTGCTCTGGTGATGTCACATTTATCACACATTCCAGGAAATTCTGGGCACAATTGTTATACAAGGGTGAGTCAAAAATTATCCGCACTCTGGCTGTAGAATTAATTTTAATTAACTTTCGGAAAAGACAAATACATATTTTTCGACATGCTTTTCAATACACTTTGTCCATCTGTCAACAAGCTTTCATGTTCCTTCATTAAAATATGTTTTAGGCTGAGATGCGAGTCATGAATGCACCATTGTCTTCACCTTCATCAGACATGAATCTTCGTCCTTGTAGGGCTTCTTTCGAAACCCAAGTCTGTTGTGGATTATTGCATAGGCAGAGCCATGGCTGAGTTGCAAAAGATTTGCCACATTGTCTACTGTCACTTGACTATCCAACAGAATCATTTCACATGCACGCTCAATGTTGTCATCAGTTGTGGACGTAGACGGACGACTAGCTACTTCTTCATGGCTGAAACCTGTGCAACCTCCCTTGAACTTCGCTATCCATTCATACGCAATTATTCACAACAAAACACTTTCTCCAAAATATGCACAAAATCTTCAATAAATATCTGCGCCAGGCACACCCTCAGACCACAAAAAATTAATCACTGCACATTGCTTCTCTTTCGTGGAAATCACAAGTGGGGCAGCCATTGTTTCTCACACCGCAGTTACAAATGATCTGACATAACATGTTCACATCTGCATAGCAGTGACTGGGGAGACAGGGACCCTGATAAGACAGTGCTGTCAACAGAAGTTTTAATATAACCGGAGTGTGGATAATTTTTGACTCACCCTCGTACAAACCCCTGATGCATGCGCTCTGAAACTGAGGCAACTATAATGAAAAAGAGATGACATAAGAACATAACACTGACAATTTTTCAACTTTTTCAAATCAACAATAAACAAAAAACAAACATTATTTTCTGAATTTTTGGTTTTGGTTACAAAACACCCAAACACATGCATACATATTTATTTTTATTTAGGGAAATAAAAATTGTGGTTCAATTCCCCCTCTCAGTCTCAAGGAGCTCCTGCCGTGACACTTTACTCCTCTTTTTCTCACTACTGTTGGCATCTTCTGTGTCCATCACCCAGGCCAAATCAAATTCTTCCACTTTGTATAAAAATTGATGAAATTTTGCAAAAGAGATTGCCTTTGGTGACTACTTTCTTTCTCAGTCCCCAACCCACACAAGCAGACTGCACAGCATGTCTCTCTATTTCTCAGGTCTGCACCTTTAGTGTTAGAAGATTTTTAGTTTTTTTATTTTGGAGAACATGTTTTTTGTACCATCACTTTTAAAACATTTTTAGGAACTGACAAACTAAGGCAGAAGAATTGCTGTATACTGTTTCAAGATCAAATATTAAATTGTCAAGGGTAAACCATTTTCAAGCATTCACAACTTCATGCCTGACGTTTGATAAGTCGACTCAGGATACTAGTTATGTTAGGACAGCCGAAGGGTAATGACGAAATCTGTTACACATATTTGCACACAGCTTTTTCTGTTGATTTTAGTTAATTTTACCTACAGGCAGTTGACAACGAGAACAGAGGACTGTCTATAATTACACAACAAAATGCTCAGCAGTCAACACATTGGGCTCATTAACAATCTGAAAATGTCTATCTTTTATGCACCATTCAAAGTGTGGAACATATTTGGGTCATTAACTCTTTAAACTCGGCCTCATTTGTATCCATTTTCTAATATTTTGATTTAACTGGCTAGAATTTTCATCATGCTTCATTCAATATTCATGTTCTACCCCTCCAAATAAAGGTCAGACATTTCCCTTTCAGAATTTTTACACCCTTAGAATATTGCTATGTTTTACACATATTTTGCAAAAGGAATAATTTGTAGAATTCTTATTTCCATACATGATGGAAGAAGCTTCCTAACACTACAAAAGTGTCAGTGAATGTGTCCAGAACACCCAGAAAAAAATGTTATGAAATGATATCCACAAGTAATATGTCTAGCTCCACTGTTTCAAAGAAGTACAAAAAACAAGATATTCTTTTCTTTAATTTTACTGTTTTCAAATAAGCGTCCAAAGCATACATATCCGTTATGGCAGGGTACAATTTTGAAGGGCAGATTTTACTGTCAGGGTATATATAGTTGGTAAAGAAATTATACAGTGCATCAAGATTATCATAATAATAAGTTGTAAGATTTAAAAACATCTTAACAAAAAAAATCTGAAATATAGATAATGTATTGTGGTGTCATTTGAAAGTTGAAACAGCCTTCTCATTTAGTAGATAACAGTCTGCCAATCAAATTGTACACATTTGAATCAGGACAATCAAGAAAGCCATGGGGGGTAGGGGCCAGGTGTTGCTGTTCATCTTTGAATGACAAAGGAAAAATATTGCAACATAGTATCCAAGTATGCAATTTGGCAATTTAATAGCAAAACACTGTACTTAAATTATAGCAATGAAAAAATGAATGGTTTAATGCAGTTTAACAAAAACAAAATAGCCCTCTTGAAAACAGCATCTCTAAGTAGGTTACACTAGACTAAGTAAGTAAGTCTTTAGACTCACCTTAAATGCCGTTCTCATTTAGGAATTCCTTACACCAGCAGGCAAATATCACTAGCTTGACCAATCTGTTATTCATGGCAAAAGAATAATATATCTGCTTGGGAACCAAGCAGACAAATGTTTTCTTAGTACAAGGCTGAGCATCCCTAATCTGAAATGCCTGGAAACAGTATTTCAAATTTGGGATATTTTTATATTTTTAAATGTTTGCTCATACATAATCAAATATCTTGGGGATGGGACCAAGTCTAAATATAAAATGTATTTATGCTTCATATACACCTTATACACACAGACTGAAGGTAATTTTATATAATATTTTTAATAAACTGTTCCTGAAACAAAGTTTGTGAACAGTAGCATCAGCAGAATACCTGAATCAACAGTTAATGAACAGCAACAACAAACATTGGCAGGCTTTCCGTCTCCACCTATGATGCTGTGTTTTGATTAAAAGGTTTATTGCACACAGAGAATAAGTTAAAAACACCATGAGTAAAGGAACATAGGTCTGTAGTGATGATTGTTGATGACAAACTGGTGCCAAAAGAGAGTCCAAGTCAATGTTATCTATAAGTTACGTGGGTGCTGCGCAGTACTTTTGAACTGCTGCTCACTACTTCTATCAAGCTGTAGTTTGGAAGTGCTGTGCAGCTGTTATTGCACCTTTCACCTTTTGGTAATTCACCTGCAGCTCCCAACACCCCTCATCCCCAACTCATCATTTTGTTGTGTTTTGGTGCTTCACGGTGCTTGCTACCTCATGGTGAACCTCCCCATCAAAATTAAAAGGGTGATTGAACAATTCGGTTGTTAATGGTATGTTCCAGCTCACATCCGCTCATCAGTAAAAAAAAAAAAAAATATATTGTACAAATTTCGGTCAGATGCCCACATGAGCAAGAGAGATGAGGTTTGGAATTTTCACTTGTGGCTACTTGTCAATGCTCAAAATGTTTAGGATTTTGGTGCATTTCAGATTAGGGATACTCATACTGTATTATTTTTAATTAATTTAATTGAAGTTTATGGTACTCTCTATTATTTTTGATTTAAACAGTGTGATGGATGTCCAGGGATGATGCCCTACTGGGAGACCTGGAGGAGCAAGGGACCAGGAGAAGGGCAATTTATACCCTGGGACATGAGAGGGCAGCCCCACTGGGTTGCATCGAGGCCATGGGCTTGGGGCTTAGAAGCTCAAACCTGTTGGGGTCTGTGGCCACCGCCAGGAGGTACCTGGACAGCTCCGGAAACAAGTTCTGCAGCACTTCTGCCACACCCAGAAGTGCTGCCTGAAGAGGAGCTGGATTCATGAGCAGCATTTCTGCCACACTTGGAAATGCTGCCGGAGGTTAATCGGGAAGCACCTGGAGCACTTCCAGGTACACTATAAAAGGGGCCATCTCACTCCATTCAAGGAGCCGGAGTTGGGTGGAAGAGGACGGAGCTTGCGAGGAGTGGAGTAGAGGCGGCAATAGAAGAAGAAGAAGACTTAAGAAAGGACTGTGAGCATTATTGGGGTTTGTGCACTGTGTGTGCTGTGCAGAAGGTGAAAATAATAAAATGTGTGTGCTTTGGACATCTGGCTGTCTCAGTATCTGTCTGTGCCCGGGCTACTTTCACAAACGATATGTGGTAGTAGTGGTGGTATGTCATGTTTACAGTGTACAGTGAACTTCTTATGTACATCTCTAACAGACATGCTACATGTTGCTGCTCTCTGGTGTCTTGATAAATGAGAATGTATTAAAATATAATACATTCTCTATATATATATTGTAAGAGCCGACAGCTCAGCCCAGCTGGGATGCCCTGGATATGGAAGGATGGGGGAAGGCAGCTTTTTGTAGGGCACTGCCTCCCCCAAGATGCTAGAGGGCACTTCCCCTGGTTTACAACGGTGCCCCGGATTCCCACAGGGCACCATGGGACTTGGAGTTCTGTATCTCAGCCCTGTTGGGTGCCATGGGTGCCACCAGGGGTTGCTGTGAACAAACCATGGGACATAAGGTATCTACCTAGCAGGTCATGTGGGCAGAAGAACAGAAGCACTTCTGGTTTGGGCAATATAAAAAGGACTGCCTTAAACCTAGTCAATGAGACAGAGTTGGGTGGAAGGTGGACAAAGCTTGCTGGGAGGTGTGGAGGAGAAAAGGAAGAAAGAAAGAGAGAGAAAAAGAATAATTGTGGGCAGTGTTGCTTATTTACTTGCAGCTGTGGTGGTGGAGAGCACTGTGAAGAAGTAATACAAAGAATGAAACGAGTCTTTGTGCTTTTAACTGGTGTCCTCAGTGTCTGCCTGCTGGGTTAGAGGAGCGGCAGTGCCCTCTAGTGTTCACAATACATATATATATGGTTGAAATAGTTTACTGTCAAATAATGCAAAGAGTACGCGACATGTGGTTTCGCCCTAATTCTGGGCTCATCAGGCGTACACACTCACTGCACTCCCTCTCGGGAATCGAACCTCGGACGTCAGCGTTAGAGGCTTGCGCCACGGCGTGTGGTTCGTTTATTTGACAGTATGTAGATCGGTAATTACATTCACGGCATTCGTAGTCTGAATCACAATCTGATTGTATGAGTGGTTACCTACCAGGTAACGCTTGTGGTTGGTTAGCAAGTCGGCTAACATCCGCCACGGTGCCCTCCTTCAGTTGCGAGAAGCAGATCATAGAATGGTTGAAATAAACTATGACGTCCGAGGTTCGATTCCCGAGAGGGAGTGCAGTGAGTGTGTACACCTGATGAGCCCAGAATTAGGGCGAAACACGTGTCGCATACTCTTTGCATTATTTGACAGTAAACTATTTCAACCATTCTATGATCTGCTTCTCGCAACTGAAGGAGGGCACCGTGGCGGATGTTAGCCGACTTGCTGACCAACCACAAGCGTTACCTGGTAGGTAACCACCCATACAATCAGATTGTGATTCAGACTACGAATGCCGTGAATATATATATATTTATATAGTACAGGGGTGTCGAACTCCAGGCCTGGGGGGCCGCAGTGGCTACAGGTTTTCATTCTAACCCTTTTCCTAATCAGTGAGCAGTTTTCACTGCTAATTAACTCCTTTTCCCTTCATATCAATAGCCCTGTTTTTAAGGATTCAGTCCTCCTGAATTGATTTGTTTCTTCATTAAATGGCAGCCAAACAGAAATGAGATGTGAAACGAGCCAACAGATGACCAGCTAAACTGGGATTTCAAACTCCAACCAATTTCACTCCAAACAGTCTCTTAATGAGAAGCTGATTCTTGCTGTTAATCAAGCCCGTTATGTAATTCAATGGCTTGTTGCTGCTCTCATTCTGCCACAGCAGATATTTCCAAATTTGTTGATTTTTCTGTTTTTTTCTAAGAACACCATCAAAATGTTTTGGTGACCTGAGAGACCAACCTTACTGACACCTTCACATTTCTTTATTTTCAGATTTCATGTGATGGGCACAGGTGAGCTGGTTGTGTGGCAGCTTGTTTCGTGCCTCATTATTGTTTGGCTGCTAATTAAGGAAAAAGAGACAACTAAGGGGCCTGAGTCAAGTTAATTAAAACTAAGGCAGAAGAAGTTAATTAGCAGTAAAAATGGCTCATTAATTAAGAAGATGGCTAGAATGAAAACATGTAGCCACTGTGGCCCTTGAGGACCCGAGTTCAACACCTGTGATATAGTAAATATAATGTCACACATGCGCGTCAGAGGGTCACCATCCGAGTTCCTCCCAAGTATGTAATACCACTGCGGGCCAAGAGGAGGCTCTGACACTAATTATGTCATCTTCCTTTGCCTCCATGGTGCAGAGTAACCACCCAGTGATGGCAACTGTCTCCCCCACATCTGGTTGTAGGATCTTAAAAGCCAGCTGCCTGGAAGGAGGTGTCACTTGTTGACTGGGGAGCAGAGGATACAGAGATCCTGCAATCAAAATGGAAGAATCCCAAAGAAGTCTTGAGAGGTAGTGTCTTTACCTTGTGGTCTGTGGCCGGCTAAATATTCCGGTCCTCATCCCCAGGCCGCTAGGTGGAGCTCTCCCAACAGCATGGACGTTCCCCGAATTCCAGCAGGGCCTCATGGACTTTGTAGTTTATATGCACAGCCCTGCTGGATACCATGGGGACCACCAGGAGTCGCTGTGGGGAGGCTGCCGGACTCTTACTTGCCCTTTAACCCGGAGGTGCGTCATGATCACATGACAAGAGGAAACGACGTGCTTCCGGGTTGAAGAAAGGAGCTTTTTATCCGACCCGGAAGTGTTCATGATCACATGGACAGAAGGGAGAAACACTTCCGGGTCATGGACTATATAAAGGACTCTGGGAAACCAGTACACTGAGCTGAGCTGGGAGGAAGGGTGGTGAAGTGTCTGGGAGTATGGAGGATTGATTATTGTATTGTTTATTGATTAGTTTATGAATATTGTGGAGTGGAGGGTGCTTTGTGCATGTTATTGTCTAAATAAAAGTAATATTTGGACTTTTACCTGGTGTCTGGAGTCGAGTCAGAGGATTCAAGAGGACAACAGCGACCTCAAACTGCGACAACCTGTTAGAACGCCAGAGGGCAATGTTTTTGTTTGTACTCTTGCCATTGAGCGCTGTTTAATTTTGTTTTTCCAAGTAAATGGGGAAAGGCACCCCAAGCTATATCTTCTCTTTTGACCCATCATTACCTTGGATGACCACAAAAAATTAAATTTGCTATAATAAATCTAATTATTTGAAAAAATACTTGACATTAGAACAAGGTTGCCATAAACCACACAATAAGCAGATAATTGTGACTGCATTTATCTTTCCAAATGATGATAGATTTCTTGGTTCCAATAGTGAAGTGTTCTGAAAACCCTGCATAAGTTATGTCTCTTTTAGTGTTTTTGGTTGTAATGGAAATACATCTGGAATTTGGGTGTGTTTATGTGGGTAAATATTGACACTTGGTGATTCATGTTTGCATATGTAAATCTTCAATCCTTCAATTTCGTTGTTGCTTTGTAAAAGTGACAATGACAACAAAGATCTATCTATCTATCTATCTATCTATCTATCTATGACAATAAGCACTCTGAACTCTTGAATGTTTGAAGAATAAAATGAGAGTTAAGATGAATTTTATTAAGTAGAACAGTCAATAAAAATAAACTGTTCAAGTAGTTTGTTTACTGCACCAACTTATGATTCTGCCTGCTGTTTTGAGAATTAACAAACCTAACTGTGTAAGTCCAGTGGCTAAATTTCTACATTGTTTTCCAAGTGATTATACAACTAATTTTAAAATCTCTCTGTTATAAAAGAAAATCCTATGGGATGGAATGACTAGGAGATGATAGGTGATCATCACAGAAGACAAATAAATGACACACGAGACAAAAGAGAATGGCCATGGAGCATCTCACGGGGATATAGAACATGAGATTCTTGCAAGACACGACATAACAGCAGCTGCCCCCCCCCCCCCCCCCCCCCTTCACAATGCGAGCAGTGTTATATGTCTTGTGAGAAAGAGATGTAACCATGCACAGGGCCAGAAATAAAGGACAATTATTGTTTTTACAACTTCATGCGAGATAAGGCAGAAAGCCATCATTTAAAACAAGTATTGTTTTAACAAAAGTTTTTAATGTAAAAGTGAAAATAATTCATATGTAACAATTCCCATGAAAATGCCAATCTCTTTAAATTGTAAATCCGTAGCACGCACAGATCATGTGCTCTCAGCATATATAAAGTGTATAAGGACAATACATTCTAGATGAAACAACGCAAAGAAGAAAGAGCAGCACGGAGAAAAGAGACTCAAAAGCATTGGAGAGAAAAAAAAGGCAGATAAGAGATTATGAAAGCAGTGGAATTCGAAAGGCTCAAAGAAACGATGGCGCGATACACATGCACAGAAAGGTACAGAATATGAAAGCAGTACAATTCGAAAGTATTGTAACATCCCAGCCAGGTTGAAGCCTTTTTTGTTTTAAGTGACTGATAGGTCCGATTGAGGGGGGTGGAGTACAGCACGGAAGACTGATAGCGGGGTACTGATTGATGCAGTAAGGGGGAGGCAAGACCCGGAGGAGGAGGGGTTGGAGAGGGTGCTAGACAGTTGTGTTTGGGGTTACGAAGTCAGCAATTGTTTAAGTAAAACTTTTGTGACACTTTATTTCGTCAGTCCCTACATTATCAAAAAAAGATAGTAAAGATTGCATTAGCGCAAGCAAAAGGTAATTAATCATCAGAGCCAGGTGTAATTGAAAAAATAGCAGGACAAATTGAGGTCAGAAATAAATGGCGAAGAGTAGACAACAAAGTCTTTTCACATTCGCATCATTCAATGCACAAAACGTGGATTTACACAATAATGGACCATACGCTATGAGAATCTGTGGTCCCGGAACAGTTAAAGCAACGACAAGTTTAATTTCAAAGAATACACAATTCGGTCAGGTGTATATTTATGATGACGGAGAAGCGATGCCAATTTTAACAGGCAACAAGAAAGGTGATGTATATATTCCGCGAATTACATTAGACACCAAAGGAGATCGTGATATGCCATTCGTATTAAAATGTTTACAGTTTACCGTGAGAATAGCTTTTGCTATGACAATTAACAGATCACAGGGACAACCATTAGAAAAAGTTGGATTATTTATTAGAGAAACAGAAACAATATTCACGGGCGGTTATACGTTGCGTTGTCACAATGTATCTCCAAACACGGATTCAAAATTCTATGCGATCTTGAAGAAAAGGTAATTCCAAATATTGTTTTTAATAAACCTTTAAAAGTAAAAGTGCAACTAATGAAATTGAAACAATTCCAAAGAAAAAAAAAGCTTTTAAAATTGTATATCTGATTAACCAAACAGCGGCATGGTGGCACAGTGGGTAGTGCTGCTGCCTCGCAGTTAGGAGACCTGCGTGGAGTTTGCATGTTGTCCCAGTGTCTGCGTGGCTTTCCTCCGGGTTCTTCCCACAGTCCAAAGACATGCAGTTTGGGTGGATTGGAGATTCTAAATTGTCCCTAGTGTGTGCTTGGTGTGTGTGTGTGTGCGCACCCAGCGGTGGCCTGGCGCTCTGCCTGAGGTTTGTTTCCTGCCTTGCGCCCTGTGTTTGCTGAGACTGGCTCCAGCAGACCCCCGTGACCCTGTAGTTAGGATATAGTGGGTTGGATAATGGATGGATGGATTAACCAAACACATGGGTTGGCGAGTGAAGCAAGCTGGGGGCAGAGCCCCCCTAGTAGTTCTTTAAATATATGATGATTCAATTTGTGTAGTACAGAGGAGATGGGCTTCAACACCCTAGCCCTTAATATGACTACCAGGCCTAAAATCTTTGTAATAATGCATTTTTTATTGGGAGTTTGATAAGTGAGATATAATGGAATGTGAGGATGAAATATTTAGGGTAGAAATGCACTATATTTAGTACTTTCTTCTGACCCAGCCTTCTCTATGCTCTTCTTCCTCTAGCCATCTGTTTCCACCAACCTCTTCATGTAAGTGACCTCTGCCACTACTAAACTCCTGACTCTGAACTCCTCTGTCTCAGGAAAGCTTGGCCTGGTGGTACTTCTGGCACATTACGAGTATACCCCTGAATCTTTCAGGTCATCCAGACACAGGAACAGTGACGCTACCTCCACAGAGCTCACCCCAGAAGGGCTGAAATCATCTGTCAAAGTCATCTCTCAAAATAACTACATTTGTCTTGCAGTCTTATGGGAATCCAAATTGAAGCATCACCAGAGGTGCACAGAGATGTAGTAATCATGATGAAGCATTAAGTCCCATTTTGCAGTCCTTATCTTCCCTTCCAATGCAGTATTTTGACTTCCTGTACCAGCAAGCGCCTTAGATGTGTTGCCAGTACTTCAGCATCTCCAATCACTTAAATTACAAAGTTTAAAAATAACCAAACTCACTAATATACACTTTGATCACACTGTGATGAATTTTCTACAGCCTTCACCCCAGTGGCCATTAAAGTAGAAAAGACCAAACTGTCAACATTGGTCTCTACATTTACATCATTGCTTTAGTATACTCTCAGTAGCACTATTGCTAAGGTGGTCCTATTAGTTTTTAATAGATGTATTGATCATTTTGAATGACTGTTACTTGGCTTTTTTACATTCAGCATGGAACACATGGTTCATCAGAATGTGCTTTTTAAAAAATGCAGCCATGCTAAAACTGGCAAATCCTGCCCCAATCTTCTCCTCTGTGCATGTCAAAATAAAATTCAAGTTGCTAGCAAAATACTAGGATCTCCTGTCTTCAGAGTTAATTTCAAGTAAGCCTTCAAGTAAGTATTCTGATTAAAAAAGTCATGCTAGTGTGATGGGTGTCCAGGTCACACTTGTAGGTACTCTAACCTAAACACAGTTAAACACACTATGCCCCACAGATTTATTAAGGGTCTAGGAACTCTTGAAATTATTTTAAAACGCTAAAAAGTTTAGTAATAAAATTATTAAAGTAGATCTTTAAATTATACAGGTTTTTTAATGTTAAGATAATAGTACAAAGGTTTCTTTAAATTGAGCGGTGAGTAAACAAACAATGAAAAACAATTTTAAGAAAAACAACTTGTATTACACCAAACAATATAAATGATCTAAAAATATCAGGATTGAAAGCCTTTCAAAAAGAGAGCACACAGTCCACACTCTAAAGTCCGTTAAAACACAACAGTAGAGGATACAACCTTAGATGGTGCAAAGTCCAAGCTGCACGCTGTGTTACCAAAACGATTAGTCTTTGTTATGTTCGTCGAATGCTTGTTTCCCTACAGAAGTTTTGCTAACTTGCTGAAACCCCGTTGGTGTCTCACCCTTGTGGAGTGAGTGTTCTCTTTCACTTCTAGGTACCTTGTGTTGCTATGAAGACCTAGACATGCCTCGCTTCTCGTCCTCTGGCTTCTCTCTGTCCTCTCATGAGTTTTCCTTCTCTCGCTGGACCCACAACCGGTGTCTCTCTGGTGACACCATCTGTGGAGGAAGTCTGCATTTCCCGCATCTTGTCAGCCACATACCCTGCCTGTGAGTCCTTGTGCTCTGTGTGAGTGTTCTTGACAGCGTTCTCGGTGGACTGTCTCTCTACACCGTCTGCCCTCTCACACCATCCTCTGGCCTCCCTCTGTCCCTTCTGCTTGCACTCACTCTTTGCAACATTTTTAACACCACCCACTGCTCAGAAGTATAAAACTACTTCAGTCACTGCCTAGATCAGCAGAACGATCGATTAAACAATGGTACATACCAATTTCCTTTCCTTAACATTTGGTTAAACTATAATATTTGCAGCTGCGCTTGTTCAAATTTACCATGGTTCTGCAGCTTTTCTTTTGCTTCATAGGACAGTTCTAGCAATAGTGTGATATGTGTTCAAATAACTCCACAGACCAAATATCTTTGTTTTAAAAACTTTAACAAATTCAAAGAAAAACAGTTCACACAAAAATAGAGAAAGAATTGATACTAAAGAAAAGAAAAGTTCTTGTTTGAGAAAAGTTCTGTTTAAGGTGTATTTATCTTGTTTCATTTCTCATTAATGATGTTCCAACAATGATGGATGGATTAAAAGCCAGAAATCTGGATGACCATCGGCATCAAGTGACTCCGTGAAAAACCCGAACTACAAAGAGGACTATTTCATTTATGTTAGGTAGAATGCCCAGAGGGGACTGGGCGGTCTCGTGGCCTGGAACCCCTACAGATTTTATTTTTTTCTCCAGCCTTCTGGAGTTTTTTTTTTGTTTTTTCTGTCCACCCTGGCCATCGGACCTTACTCCTTTCTATGTTAACTAATGTTGTCTTATTTTAATTTCTTATTTTGTCTTTTATTTTTCTTCTCTTCATTATGTAAAGCACTTTGAGCTACTTTTTGTATGAAAATGTGCTATATAAATAAATGTTGATGTTGTTGTTGTAAGTTTTGTCATACAGTAATATTATGTGTAAGACCTTCATTAAAAAAGGTTAGAAACCGTATGCCAATATTCTATTTGCATACTACAAACTTATCCAGTCTATGCTAGCAGTGATGCTATTTCCTAACTGGCTTAACTGTCATTCTGTTATATAGATATAGCTAAGAAAGTTCTGTTAACTGTTCACTAGTGTTAAGGTGTTAAGAAAAGAAAAAGGGAGGAGATATAGACATATATAGTAATTAAAAGGAACACAATGTATTCACCAAGTGTTTTATGGCAACTTTGGGGAAGTGATTAAAGGATGAACTGAAGGTGGGACAAGTATAAAAAGGGAAGCACATGTTGTTACACTGCCTTTGGTTCACAGTCAAGTGCATGTGTTGCAGTCTGCTATTAAAAGGTAACTGAAGTTCATCGAAGTCTCCACGGTCATTTCACTATATATATATATATATATATATATATATATATATATATATATATATATATATATATATATATATATATATATATATACATACTAATAAAAGGCAAAGCCCTCACTGACTGACTCACTGACTGACTGACTGACTGACTGACTGACTCACTCATCACTAATTCTCCAACTTCCCGTGTAGGTAGAAGGCTGAAATTTGGCAGGCTCATTCCTTACAGCTTACTTACAAAAATTAGGCAGGTTTCATTTCGAAATTCTACGCGTAATGGTCATAACTGGAACCTGTTTTTTGTCCATATACTCTAATGGAGGAGGCGGAGTCACGTATCGCGTCATCACGCCTCCTACGCAATCACGTGAACTAAAAACAAGGAAGAGATTTACAGCACGAGTCAAATGTGGGAACGAAGGTAAATGACGTTAATTTTTGAGTGTCTTTTAATACTGTGTAAGCATACATATTAACACATGTGCAATTAA